>NC_142207.1:32278662-32431511 GCF_049639895.1 Pseudopodoces humilis | reverse complement strand
AGTGGAGTTTAATTCCTTCACCAGGACCATTGCAAATGATGGGATTTAAGCACAGTCTGGGTGTCATTAGGACACATCAGCCCTTGGAGCTAGAAGAGGACAGGATAAGGGGACAGCAGTGCAATTTTTGAGAACAGAGCTGGGAGCTCCTTCTCTAACAAATTCTATGGCCTCTGTGTGTACAAGGCACACAAGATAAAACCTGGGTGAAATCTGAAAGGTGGCCATCACTAAAAGTCAAGCATCCTATGAGTTCACTTTCCAAGTAGGTTAAATTTTGAGACCCACTTGCTCAGACTTCTCAGGCTGACCTGGAGGGGGTGGATCTATCCCCAGGGTAAAAAATTGCCAACAGTCTGAGAAGGCCAACAGGTTTTGGGGGCTGTGGTTGTGCAACCTGCAGAAGTATGTGTGAAAGATATTCCAGTGCTGTATCCTGCTCTATGACAGCAGAAAATAAGATGCAAAGAAGACTTAATTAAATGCTGCCACCTCCTTCACATAGATAGAACATCTGAAGATTGAGTCCTCAGATGTGTCCTCAGATTCAAAAGATTCTACATTATAGTCCAAAATACTGCACTGTCCCTGAATATATCATACATGGTAGTGTAATGGATTATCATATGAGGCTGTCTATAAAGCTCAAGTGAGCTAAAAATGAGAATGTGGGCAGTCTTGGAACATATAACTTCCAGGTTGGTGTGTAGGTGTGAATTAGAGATGTTGCATTAACCTCTTTGCTGTTCAAACTGTGCTGCACTATCAACTGCACCTTAAAGGATTCAGTTGGGAAATTAATGATGTCAATTTAGAGTTTGATCCTCACTGAGGCTGGGTTTCAATGCAGCACTGCAGTACTGGGGCAAATAGAGTTTTACTGGCCTCTAAAATTGTTTTCTGGAACCAAGAGCAGGAGAGAGATAGAAAAATGTAAGAAAGACTGGGTAGAAGTAATAAAAATACTGTCTAAAAAAACCCAACACCCTTATGAAAGAAAGAAATTTACTTAGGTCTGCTCATATCTCTGGATTCCATTTAGTATGCAGGAAAGAATTGTGTAATATTTTATCACTAGAAAATACGGCAGATATGTTACTACTGTCTTTTCTCCATTGAAAGGAACTTCAGTTTTCTTAACAGCACCACTAATCTTTATCAATTCTGTTTCAATTCTATTACAGTTACTCCTATTTCACGCTGGTTCACAAGTTTTAAAGCAGTTTTGCTTTTGTTACTGAAGGTTCTTTGTCACAAACTGTGACAAAGGTGCAGAAGCTTCCTCTCTATAGTGCCTGGTCTCATTTATCTATAGTTATCTATAACAAAGGTGCCTCATCTGAATGGCACACTTTAAATATGCATAGAACATTGGAATACAGATGCGTTACAAGAAGAAGGGAGTCTGTGTCACGCTGCTGGAAATCATCTGAGCATCACTGATAAGTGAGACGCTGAACAGCCGCAAGGCCTGTGTGCAGTGGAGTGTGTTGCTGTTCATTCCTCTCCTTGTTGTTCAAATACTAAAATCTCTACTTGTAAAATATGCTATAGTCATCTCACTGAATGCATAATAAAACAACCTTTCTTTATGGAGAGTCTTTCTTACAGCGGAAAAATTTTGACTTTGTGCTGGTCACACTTGCAGTGAAACAAAGGTTTGGCCAAATTATACTGAAGTGGGCAAAATGATACTGAAGCACTGAGGTTGTAGTTTTGATTTGAGGGATTAAAGCAGATCTGCTTATTTATTATTCTGTTGTACACCAAAGGAGAGTTTGGCAATGAGATATTGGTTTAATGAAATGCAAACACAAGAATGCTGTTTGACTCCATCAGTGTTGTCGCTGCTGTGGAAAGCAGATCTGTAGTTCCTTGTGCACCATGTTTTTGTCCTGTGAAATGGCTTGAAGAGGAGGCAGTACAAAAGGTGCAAGGCTGTAACCCTTGTATGGTGCCACGGTTTTGTCACATTTGGGGCTCACAAAGGACATAAAATAGAGAAATCCAGGCCTGGTGAGGTAATGAAGGTGGAGGAAAGTGGACAGACAGGAGGCACGTGGAGATACACAGGGATAAGGTGCCATGGGGTCTGTAAGTGACTTGGCCATGGTCATGCAAAGAGACACAACCCCCTGGACCTGGGTAAAACTGGCTTTAAGAACAAGGAAATAGCTCCCAACATCCTTGAAGTGTCTCATGCAATAAATCTGAACGTAATGTGGAGCTGCAAACTGATAAAGAATGAATGTATGCATGTTATGAATGTATGAAATGTTAGCAACCCTGTATTAAAAAACCTGTCCTGAGCTCATCCCAGAGTGAGGAAGAAGAAGCAATCATCATGAGCATCTTATTCCCCTCAGCCAAGGACTAGTGATGGTGGCAGACCTGCAGCCACATCAAGGCCAGAACCTAACTCCTGGCTGAAGGGCTCAGAGGAGCAGGGCAAGCCAACACCAGAAAAGCAAATATTTATATATTCATACTTTTCTTCTTGTTCTTTCTGTGTTAGTTAATTTCAGCAAATAATGATGTGACTGTTAAATTATCAGCTAGACTGAGAATATATTCTTGGTTTATATGTAAATATAAATATTTATTCTGAATCATTTATTGTAAATATATACTTATTTTACATATCAATGAAAGGTATTCTTCCTATTTGTCTACAAAGCAAGGTTTAAACACAGTAAGAGTAAGACCTCATTTCTCAGGGAAAACCTCCTCTGGATTTGAAAGCCTTTTGAAATCTCTCTGCTTTTGTGCTCGTAGGAATGCCAGGATGTGATCCTACAGTTCCATCTTAAAAATCAGATGAATAAGCAATCAGCACTCGTGAATATTGTGCCAGAACCACATATAGAGAATAAGAGTAGAGATTCATTACTTAGTGCTTCTGCACAGAGGCATTTTGCAGGAAATCTGCATCATAATGCATGCCTTCCTATTGGGTTTGATTTAATAAAACAAACCAGAGGTTCAGCATTTTTTATAACTTCCATTTTCAGTGATGGCTGGATTTATTTCTGTCTAAAAATAACATTATTCTGCAGCTGAGCAATAGAGAACATTCTTCCAGTTACTGCAGCATCAGCAGTTCTCTGCCAGCTATTTTCTGGCATGTGTGTTGAAATGATCCCTTTTGTGAATCCAGAGATGTGTCAATGAGAGGGATGGACATGAGCCATAAAGCAAGAGCCAGACCCCACCTTGATTCAAGAACACTACTTTGTATTTGGCCAGGTCAAGATCCTGGCATCAGCTACTTCTGACTTTGAAACTTTGGCTTTCTTTTGAGAAGGTAATTTCCTTTGTTAAGCTGAGTGAAAAAAAAGGGCCAAGAGATAAGTAGACTGCCCACCCCCTTCCCCCCATACTGGTATGGACTGAACAGAACCTAACAAGAGGTTGCTGTTTATATTGTGGTTGTCAGCTTGGTTTTGTTCAGTGTGAGAATATTTTTGTTATGTAGTAGTGTAACTTCTATATATCTGTATGATTTAATGACTAGGTATCAAGAAGAGCAGGCATACACACAGAACTGTACCTAGAGTGGGGACTGTTGGGGTGGTTGCTTTAAAACTTGACTCTGATTACCCAAAATCCATTTTGAATTTTGCAGCTGGAATTCAGTCCTAAGGAAAATGTTCTAGTACATTGATAATAAAAATTACTCAGAATCTGCTAGCTCATAGCTCTGATGTTGCACATAGAGAGAAAAAGACAAATCATTATCACAGTACTCTCAAATATTTGGTTTGTGCCCTATCCCTGGAGAGTGCTAAAAAATCTGGTTGGGAATCAGCTGCTGAATCACTAAGTTTCTTTAGCTAGTTTACTCAAATATGCTTGACTGGGAATATTTTGGATTAAATGGTCTGACTGAGGAGCAGGTCAATTGTCCCTGCCCTTGGGATGGAGTTTTCTGTGAGGGATATCAGAGCCCAGGGTGTGATAAGTTTCTTGCCATGTGTGTGTGAGATCACTGAGTCCACTGATTCGCCGTCCCCTATACGACCTGAAAAACAACTTTTGTTTCTTTTATTCTGTAGTTAAACCACTTATTTTATCAAAGTTCTACTGATATGCTCTTGTTACACCAAAGCAGAATCTAGAATCTAAAAAGACTGGAGTCATTTTAGTGCTGAGCTTTTTTTTTCCCCCAGCTTTATGACTGTATCTCTCAATGCTGTTCCAACAACATATCAAAAAGGAACCTTTATTTTGTAGCCAAATTTGATGGCCCAGCTATTATTGGTAGATAAGTCTAAGTCCTCCTCTTTGACTGCATTTTTGAGGTCTGAAATGCCAGTGAGCATGAAAATAAAAATTTTAATTGAACTTGGCAGGGGAAAACCTGAAAAGGTATTGAGAGGACCATCTGATTTTTGACAAGTTGAGAGTTTCTTGGGGTGGGAGCTTATAGCACATCTTGGTGGGTGGGACAGGAGATGTAGAAAGAAAATAAATCAGTGCCTCTATATTATGTTATCTAGGAGTTTTTAAGAGTATATTAGCATTCTGTGTTGGGGAGAATATGTTCACTATATATAGCAATATACCTCACAGTTTATTGTGATGTGTGTAATGAGCTGAAGCGAACTCTACTGAAAAAGAGCATAAAAAGAAACTCCTAACATGTTAGATTTGAATTTGCTATTATTTAATGTGTACTTCATCTGACAGGGTGAAGCAAAGCCCTGCTGATATGGAGTTGTAAGAAATGAATAGGTTATTCTGGTGCATGTACTCATCTTGCTTTTAATCAGAGAAACAATAACCTGGTCCACAGCTTAGACTGTTGACAACAGGTATAATGCATTTGTGCCTGACACTTGCATTATCTTAAATATAAATATTAATATCAGAAATCACACCTGCAAGTGAAAAGTCAGGAAAGGAGATGGAGAATAGCATGCAGTGCATTTTAAAACAAAAATAGCGTTTCTTATGACCTATAAAATATAACTTATTATATGCATGTGCTGCATCTATAGCCTGTGCATGAAAAGTGTGATGGGTAATGTGCTGACAGAAACACCACTCTGGATTCACAGTAAACTTTAAACAGGAAAAAATAGATTACTATCATTCAAGAAGCATATGTGCATTATACCTTTTCACAAAGCAGTCTGGATTATATTATTTCTGAATGACATATAGCAGTAGTCTCTCCTTTGCTTTTGCAGCTGCTCTATTACAGAATGAAACATGGAAAGCCTCATCATGTTTTCTTCTCCTCAGGACTCCCCTGAGGCTGCTGTGCTTGTATGCCAGTGCAATACTTTAGGTTGCTTTAGGAATCCAGATCAGGAGGAATGTAGCTTCCTGCAGTGGAGAGTTTCTGTACAGAAGGGAATTGTTTAGGGGGAGAAGTCTCAGTGCCTGTTAGCACTTCTTCACATATCAAGTAGAAATTATATCAAGGTGACACCAGTGGTTTTCCTGATCTTGCAGCTCCAGGCAAATGGCCACACTCAGCTCCATGTGAATTGCTCTCTAAGGTGCTGGTATTCAGCTTAAAAAAATAGAGCTTACTTATTGGTCCATTTAATAAAAACACCACCAACAAACTAAACGAAAACCAAAAATAAAACCCCAATACCCCAAATCTAAACTGAATCAACCAACCAAAAAACAACAAAAACCAAGAAAAACCAACCAAACAAAACAAAAAACCAACAAAACCCCCAGAAACTCCCATCCCTCCAAACCCTTTCTGTCCAAGAGGACTCTTGGAGAGTCTGTGGAAGTGAGATGGTCGAATCCCATAGAGTTCTTGCCTTCTCCAGACACTATCTCCTTGCCAGGCAGATCTGTGAAGTTTCTTGAAACTCACGTAGTGTTGAAATACAAATGTTTAATTGACTCTATGACAAATCAGCCAGGGCTGTAAATAAGGACTCTCGTCCCACACACATCCTGTTCTGTCTCCATCCAGGTGCTCCACTGCTCCTGCTGACACCAGCTCAGCCGTGGTACCCGCTCTGGGGAGACAGCTGTGATGCTGATTTCCACAGGGAGAGCTGGCTGGGAAGCCTGTGACCTGGGAAGTGCCTGGTTTATGTTGGGCTGTAAGGTATTTCCCTTGCTCTCACAGTAGAAGAGCACAGACATCATCACTCAGCGCAGAGCTTTCTGTTTGAGGTGTTTTCTTGCCTTGAGTGATGACCTTTCCTCTCTCTGCCTGGCCAGGGGCCTCTAGAGCTCAGCAAGGAACAAGAAGAAATCCCAGGAACTTGCATGTTAATCAACAAGATCCCAGAAGCAATGAGAGGAGCATGCTGCAAAAGAGAGGCTTAAAAGTATTTTTAAAATTACATTATATTATATATTAATATTTAATATTTAATATTTAATATTTTGTTTTAAGTGGACCTTGTATGCTGTAGAATCATAAATTCATTTTAGGTTGGAAAGACCTCTAAGTTTGAGTCCTACCATTATGCCACAACTGATTGTCAGCAGCAGAGTAAATTGCATTATTAGCTTTGCTAGCTCTCTCCTCCTGAAGGCGACTGTTCAACTTGGTTTTGTCAGATCAGACAATTTGCTAATTTTGGTTTGGCTTGCATTGATTTGTTAGAAACTGCACGGCCCCTTTGCCCACAGCAAAATATAAATGACTGCTTCTACAGAAATTTCCTGTTGAGATTTTTCAGGTGTCCCTTTAGGCTCTGACCTCAAGGGTACATTCAACCTTTTGATGTATCTTCTTGCCTGATAACTTTCAATAACATAAGGTAACTTTTTCTATTGATTTTAGAGATAATTTTGAAAGATGCTTCTATCTGCTGAGTTTTGAGACTGAAGTTTTAAAGCATTTATGTTGCTAACATGGGGTATATTAAGGAACATCTAATCAGATCTTTCTCTGTTCTTTTAGAACTATTTAATATCAAGAAAATTGGTTGTAGTATATTTTTGGCACCAAGAAAATGTGGAAAAGAATTGAAGCTGTCAGTATAGAATATTGGTAGTCAGTATTCATACTCATGGTAGCTCATAAGGCACAGATCTAGGGTGGTATTTTAAAAATGCTGCTTAAAATCTGCTTCATCAGATCAATACTTTAATTAAATGATCCATCTGGAAAAGCAACCAACAAAACAGCTTGATGGGAGAGCAAAAATAATTAACAATCAATTAATTTACTAGACATAAAAAAATCCTTCTAATAAGTAGTATGCTGTAATATTTTTAAAGTGTCATGAGGAAGAAAGGTATGAGTCCATCACGATGGCACTTGGAAAGTGCAAGCCCTGTTCAAAATGGATCACACTTCTTTCTTTGGGTAAATATAATTTAACCATAGAAATAGTGAGCTGTCCAGCTGTCAATTACTTTGTAATAGCAGAAGCACCTGTGCTCAGGTAGAAATGTTTCCTACAGAAAGCTGTGATAGCAGAAGCAGATGCTTAAGGTGTGACAGCTATAGCTGGTCTATAGCTGCACAGATAATTTGGATTAACAGATTATTAATCCAAATTACAGAGGACCCAACCAACCCCTTTGAAATACAAATGTACCCACTGGCAGTGAGCTGGGTAGAGTTGAGACCCTTGTCCTGTGGGAACTCTGTAGAAGAAACTCTTCATCCCTGTGGCTGCAGGTTTGTTATGGTGGTTGTACCTAGTGACCAAATATTAGGATATATAAACTGAAAGTATTTTCTTGGAAATCTGAAAAAAAAAAAAAAGGATTAACAGCTGGAGGGGCTTGGGGAAAAAAGAGACAGTGTGCAGAGATACATTGTATTGTAGAAGATTGATTTGTATATTTATGCCATTTTTAATAAGCTATATAGGCCAGAGAAATGGTGATTTACTATAATTATTGATAATATATATGCCAAAAATATATATTTATCAGAAAGTTTGAAGTAAACACAGAGTGGTCTTGCACACAAAAGCATATATGAGAATATTAATGAGATTGCTCAGTCAAGCACTAGAATTTAGGACATTACAAAATTGTGATGGCTTAAGCACTAGCTGCATATCTTATTTTTAATCAAAGCCATTTACTGAGGTGGCAATTTTTTTAAAATAAGGAATAAGATTATGCATTTAAAGACTGTTTTATAATACATGTTTATGGGGAAGAAGGATTTTTTTTTTTTTAAATAAAAAACACTTTAACATGAAAGGAAATTCACAGCATGAAGTTGTCCTCTAGGATGATTCAAGATGAAATATCAGCAGGCTACTCCAAACTATAGAGATGTAAACTGGTTATTTCTCAGGGGAATCTTCTTAAAATGGAATTTATCCTATAGTAAAGGGCAAGTGCTGTGATACCTGTAATAAAGGTGAAGTGTACTTTTCTACTCTGAAAATCCTCATTTGCTTGAAGAGGGCAAACTAAACTTTAGTAGATAAAGCTAAAACTTTTCATGAGGTATTATATCAGATTGGGAGGAGGATTCTGGGGTGATAAGAAGCTTTACTTGGTGTTTACCAAGGAAGTGTTAAGAGGGAAGTGACCACAGAAGAGCTCCAGAGCTTTGTCTCCCTGTATTTCTTTATTTCTGTTTCTTCTGTGATTTTACCTTGACTGGGGCCTGTAAAATCCTCAGGCTTGTCTGAGGTCACTTTTTATTCTGGGATAGAAAGCATCTTGCATCACAAACTTACCAGACTGGATGAGAGGACTAGCACCTACAAAGAAAATCTGGTTTAATTAATCTTTTTGGGGTTCAGAACTGAATCATACTGAGGCATGGCGTGCTTGCCATTACCAGCAAAGGGTTTTTTCAAGACTCTTCAAAAAAAAGGAAACCACCTGTCCTCTCATTTCTGTTTATTGACTGCTATATGGATCTGGTGTTGTAAATTTGGCTCGTGCTGTATGGGCTTTGCTGACTTGTTAAGCTGTGGTGCCTTCATCAATGGGAATTTCCTAAATTTGGTTTATCATTAATATTAGAACTTTAGGACAAGACTTGCATGACTTTAAGTGAAATTTGACCATTAAAACATGTTATTAAAGAAGAGGCTGACTATTTTAGGATGCGCAGGTGAAACAAGAGATAATAATTTTGTTTTTGTCTCAAATTTGAATGTCAAGTGTCAGCTCTGTGGAGTGTCCCTGCCCAAAGAGGCGAGGATTTGATTTTAGATAAGCAGTGTTAAAGTGAGAGATGTGGCTTTAAGTCCTGGGAAGAGTGGATTCCACCCCTCTGCCTCAGGGGATGTGCCCTATAAACCCAGGAACACAGCTCCATTACTTGTATTCAGTTTTAGAGCAGGAAGAGGCTGTTTGTGTGCAAGTGAATAAAGGGAATTTCAGTATTTTACAATAATTTATAACTGTGCTGTTCCATGCTGCATTAACTTGGAGCAAGTGTTGTGCTTGGCTTTCTCTTTCCAGCCTGCAGGAAGTCTCCTAGATATTTGCAGTCTTAGCTGCATTGTCAGATTTTTCTCTGAAACTGCTAGAGAATCAATACAAGCTGGGAAAAGCCACAGTTTGTGTTTATCATAGCAATTTCATCTGGATCAAGTAGTCTTCTGATGTACATTTAGCTAGCTAAAAAAAAAAAAAAGCAAGAAACCATATAGTACTACTGAAACTTAGTGAAATGCAGTGCCCTAGATTTTAGAAATTACTTCTGGGAATTATTCCAGTTGATAATTACCATTTTGAAATATCTTTTAAGCCGCTATGCTTAATTACCCATGTAAATATATATTAGAAGTTAAAAGTACCAGAGATACAGTAAAAATGAAATGAGGAATGTGTTTGTTTGTAGATACAATAAAAATGATGTTCTTTGATGTGTACATAGTGCTAAATAGAAATGTAAGTAATAACAACAGCATTTGAATGACACTGTGTATATACAGCACTCCCTTCAGCCCTCCTGGTTTCTGTAGGTCCAGTTTCAAGATCAGGATCTCATGCTGAAAAGCCTCTTTGCTCTCTGTTTCCTGGGCAGATTTGCTTTGAGGCTCCTGAAAGCAGCAGACTGAAGCAGTGGCTGTGTTTAGGGGCACTTCCTTTTCTACTGCAAGGAAAAGAGAATAGACATTTAAAAATGCCCAAGTATTGGAAGCTTGGAAACCAGCAGTGTTTGCTCAGGAATAGATTTTTGGATTGCATTTGTGTTGGGTTTACTGCAGACTGGGCTCATTAACCTTGGGCTGCAGCTCAGGCTGAAGACTGCCTTGGTCAAATCTTCACCACAGAGAAAGGCAGAGGTCACTCATCTGGGTGCAGTGAGAGAAGGACAAATGTTAATATGGTCTGTCATCTCCTGTGACCAGATCTTGACTGACACATCATCATGAATTATCTGGGCCTTCTGACACAAATTCGCTATATTCTCCTTTGGTTCTCTGTGTTCCTCTTCCTATTTTTACTTTGTTTTCCACTCAGACATTCAGAGCAGTTTATCCCAGGGCTTGTGAGCACACCCCATTTCAGTTCAAGCTGAGATATAGACTATCAAGCCCAATATTCATGGGACCTGAACATTGTTTACCTGGACCCTAAGTCTGCCACATGAAAATGTATCTTTTTTTATTGTTTGCTTTAGGCTTTTTCCCAAGCAAGGGTGTAAACAGGTAGAACTTTCATTGCAGCCTTGTCTTTACACTGGCATCTTTCCCTAGCCTGTTTTTCAATGGTAAATGTTTTTTTGGCACCTCCCTGTAGCTTTTACGTGTGTAGATGGCAGATCACCCAGGTAAACTGGAACAGTGTTATAAGGGAGAGCAGTACCCATGGAAGTACTTAATAAAGGATAAACTCCTGTGGAACGGAGCATTTGGAACATATAGGGGTTACACTGTGGTGATGCAAGCCTAAAGATTGCCCTCCAGTGCCAAGTTAAAGCTGTCCAACTTGTCCAAGCGTGACACCGCATGTCATCACTGCGACTGTCACCTGCCCGAGGCAAGGAGGAACACTGGTTGGGCTTCCAAGAGGATTAGCATCACGGGAGGGCCAACCTTAGCATCTCTCAGTTCACATTCATCACTGAAAGGTCAAAAAAACTCTTACTTTGAAACAAGTTTTTAGAGCATTTTAACAGCTCCTCTCTGTTACATAAATCCCTAGCAGAGAGGCTGAGCTTCTCCAGTGGAGGAAGGGTGCTGGAACCGCTCCTACAGTCTCTGTAGCCTCTTCATTTGCTGTGTGAGAGGGGGATTTTGGTTAAATTGAAACACTTGGGGTTAAGTAACACTTATTCCACTTCATACATAATCCCTCCAGTACCAGTTATTATCTTTGCAACTTTTTTATGTAGGGCTTTTAAGAACTCATTCTGCAGTCCAGGAGAGTTTGTGTCCCATGTGAACCTGTCCCATCTCTCCCTTCCTTTTGAAATGATGCTTGTTAGGCTATAAATATTCATGGAAAAAGAGATTAGGCCACAGTTGAGTGTTTGTGTTTGTATTCTAATTAATGAGCAAATTCCCCTTCCCCATGTTCCTACTATAAAAATCTTCAAGATTGTAAGAGTCTGTATTAATGTTAAACATGGCAAGGGAATGTTATGGTAGCAGGTTATCACTTGGCCATGTGGACTTACACTTTCATTGTGTTACTGTAGGCTTGCCTGAAACTGTCTTTTAATAAAAACCCTCACAAAAATACTTGTGTTTCCCAATGTTAATTTGAAATTCTCAGGGAGAAGGAAAGACCCTACAAGTGTTTGACTGAAACCCATAATTAGAGAAGAGAAAGAGGTGAGAGTAAAAGAAAGAGGGTAAAGTATCCAGTAACCTTTCAATCCTTTTGCAAAGGGAAAAAAGTAGGGAGCAATAAAGATTTCTAAGTCTGATAAAATATCTCCACAGGATGTTTTTTCTTTGCAATACTGTGGTTTTGCTAAATCAAGGTCAGATGAGAACTAGATTAGCTACATGATTAATTATTTGGCCTCACATAGCAAAGTCAGCCAGCACACTGAGGACACTTTCATTATAAAGATTGTGCAAGTAATCACTGATGTTTAACTACGCAGTAGATTTCGCTGAAACAATGAAGTTATAACTAAAAAAATTGTCACTCAGTCACTTCAACAGAACTTACTTCACAGGAAACAGCAGCTTGAATGAAAGAGCAGAAAAACAAAATCCTAACAGTGCAATGAATGGTCTGAAAACCCTTCAAAACAGCATTCATTAGTGAATTAACATTTCATAAAGCACTGCTTCAGGTTTTTATCACCATAGGACTTGTAGGAAGGAAGTGTAGCAGGCATGCAAAGCCCTCCCTGCATGTGGTGCAGCACTGAGTCACCCATCAGAGGTGTCAGGTTTGCTGTGCACACCCAGCAGGTCACTTGAGTGTACCCAAAACATCCCCATCACATGGAGCAGTTACATTTTGCTTATTGTACTGCGAAGCCTTGCAGATAAAGTAGAAAATGTTTCATTTATGAAATGCTTCTGAAGAAAACTAACAGCAAGGTCGAGGTTTGTTAGACTTCATTCTGATTTTTCTTTTGTCTCAGATTAAAAAAACTTCTCCAGAAGTATTTGGAAAAATGTTTAAAATTCAGTTTGTCCTTCTAGGTAACAGTAATGTGGTAAAGGGTATTTGTGTGGAAGCAAGTAATAATCTGTAACTTAATGGTGGTTGTAGTGAAATCTTTATGAGGATTATGAATTTGCCTGAAAAGGTCTCATAGCATGAAAAACTCAAATTCATTGCCTCAGTGGGGCCTGGGTGTGTTTGAGAAGAAGTTGTGGCTATATCTTCCTTCCTGAAAGGGAAAGGAATTCCATTCCTCATTTCATCAACTCTGATGGTGCATAAAGATGTGAACTGTCACTGACATACATTCTGTTGTTAATGATGGCCTTGTCTTGATGCCCATTTTACTGGCTACTATATAAACCTCACTGGAACAGCTGATTGAGTAGATCACAATAACTGAGAGCTAAATTGTGATTATAATCACAAGCTTAATAGATTGGGAGTATCTTGAATATACAGTTTGCCTTTAACAGTGGAAAACCACCAAAATAATCCTATTAAAGCAATAAGAAGGAATGGTCATCTACTGACAACCCAACAGAACCCTGAACTTGCTAACTCAGGCCATTAATTTATATTTTAAATAGTTTCTAAGGGGAAAATTGCAGAATTGATAGGGTTGCTGTTGGTGGTACTTGGACAGGGAGCTGTGTTTGTGCTGCTCTTTTAGTGAAGTTGGCCACAGCACAGTGCATGATGACTTGTAGGTAGTGTGGACCTCTGAAAAAGGCAAGGTAAATCTTGCTTCTGTGTGGTTTAAAGTGAATTGAGTTGTATAACTTCGTTGTCAGTGTTTACATTTGGAATAACCAGCACAATTTTCACTTCTCAAAGCTCACTGGAAAGTCAATACAGCTGTAACCACTACTACCACAACCCCTGCCCCTCATGTCTATGCACTTCTCACTTGAGGGGAATCTTAATTGAAAATAGGGAAAAAGTGGGCAATTTTTCCTCCAAGGAGGACATGAAATAAAAATTGAGCCAGACAGGGGAGAAGTGCTATGAGGTAGAACTCTGGCAGTCTGATGTCTGCTCAGGGAAGAGATCCAGGTGTTTAAGAAACTCATGAACTTTTATTTTCCTATTACCCATTCTAACCAGCTTCTGAAAGATAATGTCTCTGGTTACTCATCTTTTGAACAAACTGGGATTTGTTTTTGGTAGTTTTGTTGTAGTTAAAAAAAAATAGAAAGAGAAAAAGCCCTCAGAGAATATTTCAACATATTTTTTCCCACTAGAACAAACGAGCTGCGTGACTAGATGAGAGATTTGTCCATTCAGCCCTGTGCTTTAATTGGCTACTTGATCATGCCTGGGAAAAAATAGATTAACTAGGCAAGCTTTTAGTGAAATTTCCTCAGAGGGGTCTGCCAGCCATTAACAATTGGCAGTTTATGTAAACTTTGACCTAGGTATATTTTGGTTTTTGTATTTAATAGTCTGTTATTTATCTTATAAAATTTTCTAGTTACTTTCAGATCATGTAAGCTAGTAGGAGCTCACAGGTCACTTAGAAGACTGATGTAAAACACACAAAACCTACATATTTCCACTGCTTTTTAAATAAAAGTGACCTATTGCATAAGCACACTCCATCATCCCAAGGATATGTTTTTCTCTCTCACTTCCTTGCTGTCTCTGGTGTACAACAAGACCCCACTTGCTTCAGAACAGAGCTGTTTGTAATGAACTTAATGCAAATACCTGTTCAGACTGTGACTTCAAATCACCATTAGCAGCATTTGGGAATTACTGGAATAATATCAACATTACAAAGTAGATCCAGTTAACGGAGAAGCTCTTAAGGAAATAAGATGTTCAAGTTGTTCTTTAGAGAAAAGGTGTTTGGGGATTGAAATAATATATACCTTATTTTATTGGTGCATTAAACAATTTCCTAGAAGTTGGATTGCCATCTCCTATTTCTAAAAGATATTATGACCTTATTGACAAAGCCAGACAGAGAGAACTTACCGAGAAAAGATATTGATGACAACATCTGCATGGTGTCCTGATAACTGAGACAAACACCTGAAAAACTAAATCTGCAATTCTATTGCTGCCTTTTCCTTCCAGGGCTGCTGAGAAACCCTCAGCACTTGAAAGGTGGAAACAGACAGACAAAGGGCCCAGGAGTGGCTGATCAGAACATCTATTTTCTCTCTGCTTCCTCAGAAGTGGTGTCTTGTTATGCTGTTTCTTCTGTCTCTTCTCGAATGTCACTTCTCCAGAACAGGATTAAAATTTTAACAGTAACAAGAGATTTAAAGCTCTTTCACTAATGTATTTTCTTATTTTGCAAAGTAGCTGTTACTACCATCTTTAATATCTATAAGCTTGTCAAGGAAAAGATTTTTATTATAAATTTTGCAGCAAAAGGGAAGGCAATAAGGAATATCATTGAAGTACAGCTCATGATTTGTATTTTAAAAATTCATCTCTTTCTATGTCTTCTGTAGAATTTTACATATGCTTTAAGGAAGTGTCCACCACAGCATCAGCGTGGTTTTTTTTTATTTCAAATAAAAAAAGTTGTTTAAAATTGTTTATTTTTAATTGTTTAAAATGGGTGGGTCTGTGTAAACAACACCAATTTAGTGGTTAAACATATAAAAACTGAGATTATTCTCCATGTAGACACTAGATATTTGTTCTTGCAAAGAATTAATCCCAATGACATTCCCTCCATTTCTTAAAATATCAAAAGAAACAATCAGCTGTATTTATTCGCTGCTGCACAGCGAAGCTAACAGTGTAGGTTACTTATTACTGATTTTCAAACAGAAGTTGTAGTTACTTTAGATATATTTGGATGGCATCTGACACATGGGTTGATCAACCCTTTGGATCCCAGAAGAAACACCTCCAAAATGCCATTGTGTTGATCATCTTGATTTTCCTCACACCTTTTGACCCAATGGTGTAAGTCACTAACCAAAACGTGTGGTGTGCATCCTCAATTGAATCTGGGTTCTAGTTCATTATCTCTGTCCTGTGATGCCCATTGGCCAAGTGTTAGTCAGTGGAAAAGCTGCTGTTGTTATTCCTGTGGCTTTTAACATCCTGGCTGGTCAGGAGCTGGTGGCACCCCTGGTGTAGCAGCTCCAGAGGGCACATGGAGCTCAGGCTGGTGATTGAAGTGAAGATCTGGGTGAAAGAAAGGTCTAAAATAGAAAATAGGAGATCACAGAACACCTTTGTTTTCAGAGTGAAATATCCTTGACACTGGACACAAGGATTCAGTCCAAGCAAGCTAACAAATCTACATGGTTAAACTATTTCTGATGTTTTTTGTTTTTTCTCCTAAGATGAAAGTTTGTCTATTTTAAAATTTATTAGAAATATAATATGAGAGATTGCTGTGAAAGAGAATTTGTCTCAAAGAATAAGACAGGAATTTTTAAAATATATTTTAACATTCTGAGAATGTGAAAATTCCTTTTTTTTTTGGTGCCTGGACTGTCAATACCAACTCAATATCCATGATAACAACAACCTAAGCAGAAAATTGTGCTGCAGTTGTGAGATAATGCTGGCAAAATAATTAACTTCATCAATCAAGCTCAGAGCAGGATCCTCCAGAAACATAAGGGTGAGTCTGCAAAAACTGATAAATATTACTCAACAGAAACTCTGAAAAGCCCTGCTAAGAGGGATTTTTTAAGGAAGTGTTAAACCCCACCTGTCTGGAGACAGTTCTGCCCTGAAGCAAGGGGACATACTAAAGTTAACTTTTTGTGAGTAAACTCTGGTAATGGTATTTGAGTGCATAAATATCACTTGCATTTATATATGTAATTATGTTAATACATTGATATAATAAAAATTCTCACAAATATTTGTATTATTAGAAATATTTATTATAGCATTTTTATATACAAGATACATAAATATGCATAGGTGTCTGTTATAGGCACAGGTGCCCCCACACTCCCGCAGCATTAGTAAATCCAGCAATCCAGTAAATCCAAATGTCCTTGGAAATGTTTGTTAATGTGGCACCAGTAACATAAGTCAAGTTTTGCTTTAAGTTTTTTTTTTTTATTTTTACTGTGCTCTGTTTTTTTCATCCATGTATAAGTTTTCACTGAGGAACCTAACTGTGTTGTCATGAAGGCTTTCTTTTTTATCTTACCAATAAAAGTGAATGCATTTCTGAGCAGCGCCTTAAGCATTTGTTTCGTTTAAAGGAAGGCTTGAAAAAAAGCTGTGCTTGAGCACTCTTCCAATTGGTACCTTGAAATAGAGTTGATGCTCAGAATTTCAGGGATCTGGACAAGGGCTCAATCCACCATGGCAGAAAAGATTTGGTGGTCAAAATCTGTTGATGCCTTGAGGCTGTCCCTTAACACTGGCATCCAAGAGTTGTTCTGGTGGGGCAAAACTATCCCAGCACTGAAAAGACAGAGGAGCTGGGCTGCTGCCTCCTGTCAGCACTGAAGTGTCCTGCTGGCACATCTCCATCTCCTGCAGGTTCAGCATCCTGTGTGGGATTTAACAAGATGCAGCTTCTTGTGACACCCAGGTCCGTGCCTCCCTCTTCTCTTGTATTAGGTGTGTGTGAGAGCTGAGAAATACCTGGAAATTTGCAGGTAATGGCTTATAAGTTTCAGCAATTATTCATGCAGGGAAAAAGAAAGCTGATGTAAACGTCTCATCACAGAAAAAGCCTTATTTTTTACACAGGAAGGTGTTGGCTTCAAAACACCTCTCTGAGCCACTGTTTCTTTTGATTTTTTTTTTTTTCCTTTCTGCATATTTAATGCCCTTTAATGCACACAGCAGTGTATTTGCGTAGGGTTTATGGCTTTGGGGATTGCTGTTGTAGTCTGAATACCTAGAACATGGCACAGCAGACCATAATTACTGGTGTGGACAAAGCCCTGAGCAGCTTCAAGGAGACTCTAGGAGTAGAAGGTTATGTGCTCCCATAAGGTCTAACCTGGACAAATTCACAGTGTAAGAAAAGATGCACACACTTAATCTCAAATAGGAACAGGATTGTAGTTGAATATCTACCTGCTCGTTACCTCTGCATGTAGGTTAAATATCCTCAGCAGCATCTGATGCAGACTGACTGAAGGTTTGTGTTGGTAAATTGCACTAGTCAGAACTGGAAAATGAGCCCTTTCTCCTATCTCTCTTTTCTTGCTCCTTGGGGGCAAACTGATAGTAATCAGAGCCAAGCTGTAATTATCCAGTGAGAGATACTTAGGTGTGTAGCTGAAAAGTTTATCCTGTGTTAAGACACAGTGATGCCCAGAGCACACCAAGAATCTCCCCCATGGGATGTTTCAGTGGGATTTATCTGCCCCATGGACCCCCTGAACTTCCCAGCCTGGTCACCTTCCTCATCTGGAAGCTCCTATTGCCTGAAGCAATTCAAAATTAGCTTGGGCATCTTTACATAATAAAGAGTAATTTAGGTATATTCTGAGCTATACCTTCTCCTTCATATTGTTTAAAAACAGGTGAGGAAGAAACTCTGTTTTTTATGAATTTTCAGCAGAGTTTTCCCTTCCTGAGGGGTTCCATCAGAAGTGGATTATATTGTGCCCCTGGAAATCATTGAACAAATGTGTTAAAAAGTGCTCGGTCATTTTAGCAAGTACCCCCCTGTGGCTTCTGCAGTGCCTTGTTTGAATTGTACAAGATGTTTAACATTTTCTATGCCTTATTGGTTTGACCTTTAAATATTATTTAAAATGTGAATGTGATATCATCTGCAACCAGCAGATAAAGGCTCATGAGCAAAAGGACAATATTTTGTTGGATGATTGCTATATTTAAGAATAGCATAACCTTTGAAGGTCTAGTAAAATTGCAATAAAATTAGTGTATTTTTGTAAAATAGCAGTAAAATTGGTGTGTTTTTCTAATATAAAAAAGTAAAAGGCTGCAGTTTATAACCTGAATTTGGAAGTTTTTTCCACCTAATCTGATTTTTTTGTTATTTTCTATATCATTAGTCTCATGCTGGGCAGTATAAAAGTATATTTATAACGTGATAGCTTAGATGGAGGAGTATGTAAGAAAAATGTCACATTTCACCTTTAATGTAAATTCCTGTAGTATATAACTACACAGCTGTAGGGTGTATCTTAGAGGAGTCTGGGTGAGGAAGACCATGAAGTAAAAGTGAAAGATTTCATTATTTAAAAGCCCAGCTGGACAACATAATTATATACAAATGTAACTTCTGTGATTTCATAACTATTTGGTGTTTTAAGGTGTTTTTTTCAGATAGTTTAACTGTAGAAAAGGAATTTTCAGGCTTTGAATGCTCTTGGGTACTGCTGAGCTCTGAGAGGAGGCTGGGAGTGCAGCTATTGAGCAAGTTCAAGAAGTGGGTGGCATCTCAGTGTCTTCCTTTGCTTTGACCATGAAACTTTATCCCTGTGTTGCTGAAACACCCACCCTCTCTGAGAAGTTGTATATTGTTTTACTGAAGGGTTTAGAACACACACTTTGGTATTTTCCTCCTTCTGAGCACACTTGTTTAAAGCTGCAGCGTGGGGTTGTAACAGCATTTGAGATCACCTTGCCCACTTCTGCTGTATGGCTATTTTTCAGACGTGGGTCTGCAAGCCCTTCTGTTTGTAAGCCTTGAGCTGTGTTTGGCAAAGGAAGGTTTTGAAAAGCTCAGCTCAAGCAGTTGAGCCTGTTTTGTCAGCTGGGACTGCAATTGCATCCCCTCAATGTGGTGCTGCAGCCAGGTTCCACCGCCTGTAATTACTCCATTAGGGAGACCACGGAGACTAGAAAGAGGTCCTGGGATCAGTGTTTCCCTCTCTGACCATGAGCTAGGAGCAGAATGACAAACATAATATTGTGTGAAATGTGGGCTCTTTTAAATCTGATTGTTTCATTCTTCTCAATCAACCTCCACTCTTTCAAAAAAATAAAGTGTAGGCAATAGTAGAAGGCAAAATAAAGGGTATTGTCAACGCTTTAAAAAAAGTGGTTTCCACTTTGCTGCTTCTTCTATTCTACTGCTTTGGTTCTTCTTCCTTTTTGTTATTCTAAAGATTTATTTAAAATATTTAAAACTGAAATTTATATGTTCTGCAGTCAGTTTTCTATTTTTCAATCTATTTTGTTCATTTTGCTTAAAGGGCAGCTGGTAGAAATTTACTTTGTTTAACCTTAGGCTTAATCTTTTCCCCTTGTGTGGGATTTGAAACCCTTCTGTGCTGAAGTCAATAAATACTTGTCAGTTGCTAAATACAATAAAATTAATTTCTGCTTATATGAACATTTTAATTTGAAGAATAAAGAATCTTGTAGTTCATGACACGGTTGAAATCATTAAAGTTTTATCTCAGTCTGAGCAATAAAATGTTTCTACATCCCCTAAACTTTTTCTTTATTTTTCAGTGTTTTTTCCCCCCAAAAAAAATCACCAACATGCCCAGCTATGGCATAAACCTTGTCTGAATAGTTTATTAAAAAGCACTTACAGTACGTAGTCTTGCACTCCTCAAAATTAGAAACTTTTAGGAACGTTTCACTTGGATACTCCATCCATTTTCTTATTGGGATTGCAGAGAAACTTTTCACATTGCTGAAAATATTAACAATGAAAGCCAAAATAATTTTGGACAGATAATGAATTATCTCAGGTGACACAGCTTCAGCAGCTTTTTGTTGCTTAGGACGTACGGTTATGCGCTTGTTGCTGAGAACAAGACTTGCTCTTGCTACACATGAAGAGATCTGGGAGGTATTAATGAGTCTCAAAGAGAGTTGCAGGGGGTCTCCATGGCCATCCATAATGGAATGAGCCCTGTGGATGAGGCTCTAATGATGGGAAAGTTCTTCCTTCTGTCAGGATTGTGCCACCTGAGTGTGTTCTTATCACTCTTGTGGGCTTCAGCAGCCGCTCCCTAATGAGAAATATCGTGAGGAAGAAAGTACTTCTGTAAACAACAGGGTTTTTTTAGTGGTTCAACCGCTCAAGAGATAGCTCACCATTTCTGAAGGTATTCCTTTGGTGTTCCATGGCGAACTTTTTCTCTCTGAATCAAAACTTTTTGCTGTCTCTGGCAACAAAAGACCAAGCGACTTCAAAATAATTAGTACTTCATCATTTTTCAATTGTTCTTGCCCAACATTTGCATGCTGCTATGCCAATCTTAAAAATCAAAATTTCATTAGCTCTTAAATCCAGGGAGATCTGGAACCAGGACATTCCCACTTCCAAGAGGGGAACAAAACTGCATTTTCCCAAACACTTTAACAGCAATTTTTCTTGCTCACAATGCAGCAGGTGGATGTGTTGACCTTTGCTCTTAACGGGGGCACTATCTAACTTACGTGATCTTGGCAGCAAAATATTTTTAGCAATGCTAAATGCTTAAGATTTGGATAGTAAATTGGCTTTTAACTTGCTTTTAGCTTTTTTAAAGGAACGTGTAAAACACGCAAGTCCTCGCTTCTTGGATCATTTGCAGATTTCAAAAGAGTTTACATGTTTCTTAATTTCACCAGTAACTACTGGTTTGTTATTTTACCTAGAGCTAGGAAACATTAAAACAGTATCTCCTTTTTATACTTTTCTCTGCTTTCATCGGTGTGTCTGTAACACTGTCATGAAGAGGCTTGAATTCCAGCATCTTTAAGACATTTAATAATTGCTTTTTATGCATTATTAAAGATGCAGATTTATATTTCTGATCTGGGATTAAACATGCCCTCAGGTCATGGTGGGACACATCATCCCTGCCATTTAATCTTTGACTCTTCTGTTGCAATGGAATCAGGACAAAGCTGGAATCTAAACTGATGATGGGTTCTGGAAAAAAGTAGGATGTCCTTTTTTTATTCTTTGCATGAAATTCAGTTGAAGATATTCCTTGTGAAAAGTAGTAACTGTCTTAGAAGCACTAAGCACAATGACATCCAAAAGGTATGTGCAAGACCAAAGCTGACTTGCTGCATTTTGGCTCTCTCAAACCTCATTCTCGATCACTGAGTGTGTATCACCTCCCTTTGGTTTGCTTTCCAGATACAAGAAATGATCAAAGCAAAATTAATTAATTTCTTAATTGTGAAGTCCTTTCACCCCAAAAGGAGACATTATCATTGCTGTCATTTTTGGCCCTGTATGAATGGCTTGGGAGTACTCAGTAACTGTCTTGTGGATGTTAGTGATGCCTGTGGATGTAAGATCACCACTGTTTTGTTTGAGGCTGAGGTGGCCAGTGGTTCTGGTGTTGTGAGTGCTGGCAGGAATGAAGATGAGGTTGAAATGTCTGCCAGAACAGCCCCTGAATTCTGGCTTATTGCTGCTAGTTATAGTTTAATTATGTTTTTGTTTATGAATGGCACAATAAAAACCCAAGTGGATTTGAGATTACCCAGAATTTAAGTGGGTGGTGGTCCCTCTCCACCATTACCTCCATCCCATGTGAGGTATCTGTGTGTTGTTTATGGGTGTCTAATGGAGCATTTGTTTGGGTGTGCTGGCTGTTCCAGTATTGGATCTGCCCCTGGAGAACATTATCTCCAGATAAAGACATGACAGCCATCAATGAGATCAGATTAGCTCATAAAGGTTTATTTAAAAAGGGAATTGGAATTGTGATTATTAATTTATAATTTAATTCCCCGTTTACCTAAATGCATCTCACAGACTTTAAATGAGATTCTAGGAAATACTGATCAGCATTAGACAGGAGCAAATACCCAAAAGTTTTGTCCTCTGAAAAATAACAGTGGATCCATTTATGAACTGTTCAGGTGATTTAAATATTTTTGTCTCAGATTTGGGCAGAATATTCCATTTGAAGCTGGGCCATACCCTGGCACGTGAGCTGTGCCTGACACTCAGGAGCAGCAGAGCCTCAGTTTGTACACAGGCTGTGAGAGAGCCCTGGGACAAACCTGCTATCCTCAGGCTGCTTGGAGCACCTTGAATTTAAATAGTGGATACCTGCTTGGGCATTCAGTAATCACCTAGGAGAGATTGTCAGCTTTCATTACTGCATTAACCTTCGGAGCTGACAACAGAGTGCTAGTTCGCAGTAATTGAGCAGAGGCCCATGAAAATTAGTTTATTACCTTGTGATTGTGCATATGATCAGGTTGTTCACTCAATGGGGTTATTCTGTGAGTGACATTCCTTTCTCACTAAATTTTAACTTAATTTTTAAATTACTGGTTTAGACTGTTGTCTCCTTAAAATACCTATCCTAGACCTGGAAGAGAGAGAATGGGAGAAACATTTTTGTCTCCTTTGATACTTTTAACTTGCAGCATTTCTGGAATTTGATAGCGCATGAATTCGAGGCAATTCCTATTGTTGTGTTTTGAGGGAAAGAACAAGCGTTGGGACATTGTGCATTCTGAAATAAAGCCTCTAATTATAAAATTATTTTCACACAATCTGTTCTTCCTTGCCAATGCTTCAGCCCAAACACCCCTTATCTAGCAAGCATAATATTCAGAAGTCCCAAATATTTATCATTTAATGGAAATTAGGCATGTGTAATGTCCATACTAATGGGGTATTTGTGTTACTTCAATAAACTAGTTTTTAATTAGAGGTTACACTGGTGGTCTGATTAGAAAGCAGAGCCCTTCTAGGGATCAATTTCTCAGTAAAATTCAGATGATGTAAATATACCTGCAAAGTTATATATTTCTTAATCAGTGTGAGCAACTTGCTCTGTGTGAAAGACGCCTTAGAGAAGTAATTTTGCACCCTGAGCACGATTCTTGTCTGAAGCACATGTTATTAGAGGCTGTTTTCAAATTGCATAGCAGGCTTTAGACTTCTGCTCTTGAGGGCAGATCTACCATTTCCAGCTATATATCCCAGCACTTTCTTAATTTCAGATAAAATATATGTGTGGGATAGGTTGTTTTACTATAATTTCTCTTGCTTTGTAACTTGCTAATTGTAAATCACACCACACTCCTCTTGTAAAGAAGCTGTGCATACTCTACGTGCTGAAAATGATGCTGAGAGTAATTTATCCAAAGGACTAATATCTCCCCATATCACTACTTATCAAGTGAATTAGAGGCAAGTTGAAAGTGCAGCAGGATGAATTCATTCCTATTAAACTAAATTATCCTAGACTAATGAGGTAAAAAGAATATGACTTGTGTCCAGCTTGTGGCGAAGATATTTTTCTCATCCAAACAGAGACATTAATGATTTGTCTACATATGCAAATGCCCCAAAATAACTCTTTTGGACTATTTTTCTGAATAATTATATTGGCACATATTTCTCACACAGGCAGTCATACTCCAGGAAAAAAAAAGATGGGGTTTTTAATGGGAAAGTGTTGTTAATCTAAGATGTCTGTGATATCATGGAGTTTTATTCCAAAATAATTCTTCATATTGACTGTCAAGTACTGTAAAGCTTGAGGAGCCCAAGAACTCTCATAGTTTATATACAGTTTTGTAGAACCTGGGGCAGGAAGGATCCACAGCATCACCAATCCTGCTGGAGCATGTGTGAGAGTCCCTTACGTGTCAGCGTTATCCTTGCAGTTCATTGGTTTCACGTGTAGCTAACACTGTTTTGTTTTTAAAGATGAATCTTCTCCAATGGTACTCAGCTTTTATATATTTATAGTATGAAAAAATTGCAATGTAGTTGCATTTCATTATTCTAACAGTCTAAATATGTTTGCCCTCATTCCTCCCCAAATGTCCCACAGCTCAGCTTTCCTGATGGAGAAGCAGTGATGAGGCAGAGAAACACAACTGCCCACTTACTGCTTTTTTTAGTCAGATACTTGACTGCAAATTTGCATAACAAGCAATTTAATTTGTTGTTGTAATCCCTGGCAGTTTTGATGACCATCTTTGTGAATGTAAAATTATATTTGCAGTTCCAGTGAAACTGGAATGATGCAAGTTTGTACAGTATGGAAATAATGTCCTTCAGCTTTCTCTTCAGAAGTCCTTAAGATGATGTGAGGTTTACTCACTTTACCAAGTGTAATTAACCTGGATCCCACTGGAAGAAATTTTGGAGAAATTTTGGTGCATATACAGCAGCTTCTTATATTCTTAATTTTCCTTTTGCTTAATTCAACTCCTGTGACTTCCAGTTAAATGTATTTCTTTCCTAATTCCCTATGCATATCTTTTATGAGTTCTCAATCTCCCATACTTGTTTTCACAAGAGATTTCTGTCAGCTGGAAACAGTTTGAGGGCCAAATGCAGTTTTCCCAATCTTGTAAACAGGTTTCTCCACCTTCAGCTCTGTCAATATTTATCACAGGGCCTATAAATGCAAATATTGTTAATGAAAGTTCAACATCTTCCAGATGCTTTATGCTAAAGCATTCACACTGCTTCTGATTACTTAATTAGATAGCTGATGTTTCTAATGTGATGAATATTTTGATTAATATTCTGCCTTTTGGATCAATATTGCATTTTCCAATTTTTTCTGGGATTGGGGCTGCTACAAGTGGCAGAACACATGTGCTAGTGCTGACCATGTCATTAACATGCATTGGTGCATGAGAAGTGCCATTGGTCAGTGTCATTGGAAGGGGTGCTCACATCAGGTGGCTGACATGCAGTGCTGATATCTGCTATAATAAGTATTTATTGATGGGCTGCTTGAGTGAAAGATGAAAGATGTGATCAATTAAAACCGATTATGAGGAGTTTGACGCTCCTTGCTGTTGATTTTACTGTGTTTTGGTTTACTAAAAAGCTTATTGGCTGAATGATTTTCTGTGATGGCATTTCTGGAAACATAACCAAAAGTGATGCTGAAAGAGTCTAATGTAGAGCTCCTGAAAGGGAAGTTACCAGTTTTCACTGCTGTTTACATTTTTGGTGTGACATACTTGAGGCAGAGAATAGGAAGTATTGAGTTCTAATGTGAAATAAAACTTGAAATAGAAACCCTTGTTTAAATCAGACACTGTTAGGGGTTTGACTACATTTCCCACATATTTAAATGTGAATTAAAGGACTTTTTAATCCTGATGCAACCCCTTTTCCTCTTGTCCAATCACTAGAGTAGGGAATGACTATTTTAATGAAAAAGATAAACCAGGCACTCAAAATCCCTGTTGTTATAGGGTCTGACATGGTCAAGGTGAGCTCCTTAAAGCAGGGTGGCCACTCTCTAGCAGGGTCTCTCAACTCAGGGCACAACTGTGGCTTGTATCTCCTTGTTGGACAAGGAATGTACCTGCAAAATTCCAAGTGGGATAATGAACATTTACAAAGAAACTTCCCAGTTTAGCAGAACCTGCAGGCAGAAAATTTTAGTGGCTCTTAAAAAGAATCAATTAAAATATCAGTACCTATAGTGACTGGGAGCTGTGTGTCTTTGCATGGGGTGTTAAATGCAGCCAATACTTAGTCTATGTTTTACTCTAACTAGTTCTGTTTAAATACAAGATATTTTGGTGTTGAAAGCAGTTACTGCATTTCTACTTTGAATGACCATTGGCTAATTGGCAAAGTGAGAATATTCTGAAAAAAGCAGGTTTTTCTGCTTAGTGGTGGTGTGATGGTGTGAGGTTTTCTGTAATTACCATCCTACAGGTACTATTCAGGAAAAAAGTTTCCATCTGGAAAATTAATTGTGTTGAATTCAATAAATATCACATTTTAACTGTTACCTGATTCTGGTTCAGTAAATACTTTCTCCCCATGCATGAATGCAACAAATAAATAGGATTTGTTTTGGGCAAATATTTTAATCTTTTTTGGTAAAGGAAACAGAACTCATGTATTGTTTTTAGCACTGAAATAATACTAACTTTGCTAATGACTAAATAATCAAACTACATTTTGTATGGCATTTGTTATCCAGAAATTGCCCATGGTTTAGGAGCTGTGGAAGCTGTTTTGAATGGTGATGCTGTGTGCTGTTACTCTTCCACCCATCACAAATTTCTGCAGTAAAGGGCACTCAATCATCATTATGAAAATCTTTCAATTAATCACAGTGACTTGTGAATTTTAGGAAAAGTGGGATTGCTCATTCTTTAAAAGTCACACTCTTAGGATGGCATTCACCTCAGTTACTTTCAACTGACTGAAAGCAGCATGATTATTTTAAGGTAGTTGCCTGGGCTACCTCTGTGTTTAAGACAGAAAAATCAGACATTTTAAGAAGCTGATTTGGTCAACCTAATTAATCAATCTACTGAAGAAAATGTCATCTGGTGTCCATCAGTCTCTACTGAATGCAGAGAGTGCCTTCATAATTAGCTTTGACTGTACCCCTAACTGGTATGACCAATGCTGTTAGATGTGTCCTTCTTTTCAGAGTCTGAAATCTCTATTTTAGTAAATTTTATAATAACCTACCTTCAGTGAAGGAATTTAAGGGTTTAACAGAGGTGACATGCCTTCCTGTAATTTTGAACTTGATTGTCACTTTGCCCATCAGCCTCACAAAACTTCTAAGTTGTGATGTATCAAATAATGACAATTAAAAAAAAAGTTACTCAGGTGAAAATAGAACTTTCTGTAAATGTTGCTGCTCAAGAAATTCCTTTTCAAGTATTTGCAAAAATTCAGAACTTTGGAGTCAATTTTTGGCTTATTGAGTTTGTGTATATTTGATCTTTTTAATAGGCTTAATACTCTGCTTCAGTATGGCATTACAGGCATACATTAATAAATAATGTAGGCAAATGGTCTTGGAGGAATAGGTGGGAGCTTAAAAAGATAAAGAAACACTGAAAAAAAAGAAGGAAAACCCATGTGGAAAGCAGTAGGGATGAGATGAAGCTTTAGAAGTAGATAATAATATATATTAACTTATCTAGACATCTCTGTGAGACTGGATTTTAGTAAGTCTAGACAAATAAAACCTGGATGGAATGCTGCAAGTTTGATGGATGAGAAAACATCAGTTGTGTGCACGTAATTTGATCTAACGAGAACACAGTAAGGAAAAATTTCAGACACTGAAATATTGTACAGTAGTCTCAGCATCACATTAAAATGCAGATTCTGAAGGATATTGAAAATACCTGGATTTCATGGATAGTTGTGTGCAAGGATGCCTAAACTAGCAAATGTTGTTTATTGCTGTCTGGAGGCAAAAGAAAAGTGTGCTTGACTTTATACTTGCTGATCTATGCCTTTCTGCAAATATTATATAAAAGTCATACTTGACTATCACAGCCAGAAACAAATGTATTACTCCAAATGAATGTTTCTGTAACTTCATTATTGGATGGTTGTGCATCCTCTCTCCCTTCAGAGACAAATCTAGGGCTGATTCCAAATTCAAGAAGTTGCTAAATTCCAGGTGTCCTGTGTAGGGGAGTAAATGGCACCATGATGCCTTTCCCATTGATTCTGCCTTTGTTTCTGCTCTGGTTATTGGCTTTGCATTTGCATTTGTTACATGTGCCAGCCATGGTCTGGTGTAGGGCACCAGAAGAAGCCAAAGAGGTACTGACTGGACTTCTAGATGCTGATTTTGTACTAATCCTTTGGCTTTTTAAGGCTCATTACAGACTGTGGATAACTAGGAGCAATGGTTCTGTAGCAAATAGCGTAACTGGATGCTAATAATTTTGTAAAGCTTCATAACTAAATGGAAATAGCAATTGAATAATTCCTCAGTCTCAGCTGATCCTGCCCAGGTAGTTCCTTTTTGGCTTTGTAGAAGAACCAGAACAAATTTCCCAGTTCCAATCTGTCAATTAAAACCCATATTCCTTATTTAAGTTTTACCATTCTTCATGCACACTCAAATTTGCAGCTTCAAAATGATTGCAATAAATATTCTGCCCTTTGTTCACTGGGAGCTTACATATGCAGCATTTTCAGCCATGCATATCTCTGAACTTTCATCTTTAAGCACATCCACAACTGGCAATTTCATGCAAATGTGTATTTAGATCCTGATTGCATTTTAACTGAAGCAGAAGCCAAGGTGAATGTTTTTGTCTGCTCATACTCAGAATAAATGATAATATTCTGCTGGATCTCAAAGGTATGATATAAGCAAGAAAAAATACTTGCACTGGTAATCAAAATATCCAAAACAAAGTACCCAGCAAAGTATATAAAGAAAGATATCAAGGAAGAGCAAAACAATTTTTAAAATTTGAAATATGTAATGTCAATCTAACATTTGTATTTTTGCTAAAAAATCTTCCCATATTAATTGTAGTATATAAGTATGTAATTAGGAGGGGGGATAAGTTATGGGGGAGAGAATGTGGGACTTTGAGCACTTTAAATAATGGCTTTATCATTAGGCTAATAATCACAACCAGCATGTTGGGAATTTACAGATCTGATAAAAAGTTTTCTGATTCACTTGATAAATTCAGGCAGTCTCTGTGCACTTACTTGCTTCTCTGAAAGAAAGAAAGGTAAAGTTTAATGTTCTTCAGACATAATAATAATAATAATAATAATAATAATAATAATAATAAATTTTTATTGCTGCTGAACATATTGACAGGAAAGATGCCTTATTTATAAGAGACATGCCCAATAATAAATTCTGTATAATATAAATTCATCGGGAAATGGACAGTCTCTAAATTCAGATGAATTTGAAATATCAGTCCTTCTGAGGATATAATTCTGGAACATATGCAATAGCTATTTTAAATCAACTTTTAGGAGACAGATATAATTATATATTTTTTTCTTACATATGTGTTCAAGTATATATGAATCAAATCTGTACAATAGCTTTCTTGCTGCCAGCTGTTTCTTTCCAATAATCTGATAAATAACTGGTGAGCAAGTTGTGTGGCCAATTAACCTTTAATTCTTTGCCAACTGAATCCTTTGGTTTTATGCTGCCTATTTATGAACTAGCTCAGTGGCTTATTGATTTTCATAATGACTTCAGTTATGAAGAAAAGTCCACATATTTGTGAAATATCTAAATACCAAAGAGTACATTTGTTGCCCTGAAACCACTCTATTCTTTTTCTAAGTTTATATTGGGCTATCTCAATACCAGTGCCTTGTGTGTTTCTGGAAATAAGTGTTCCCCTGTCTGAGAAAAATGCACCCCAGAATACAAAGGTACTCTGTGTTTGTGGTCTAGAATATCTTGGATTGTCTTCTCAATCCATCTTTAACTTTTTTCTTTTGCTTTAAAATAGAAATATTGTGGTGTGGGTCAAAAGACTATTCATTTAAAATCAGTGGTAGTTGTGTGCTACAGAACCATCAGGCAGAATACGAATAACTCATTGGAATCAATATTTTTTTCCCATCTTTCTTGTAACAATCATTGCCTCTGCAAGCACGACTCGTGGTAACACAGGATTTGCTGCTCTGTGGAACTACCTAAATGTTCTCTGTAAAATCTGTATCTTAGTCAGAAGGGGAGGTTGTCCTTTGGTAATTTATACAAATGATACACTATCATTTGATTACTCATTTATTTAATATGCTTTTTTGATCTGCCAGCGTTGATCAGATATTCATGCGGTGGCAACAGTCTTTTAATAATGAATTCATTCTCATGCCCGTGAAGAAGTAATCACAGGGACCTGTCTTCTAATAATTGCTAATTAATATAAGTACATATTCAGTCTTTGCTTTCATCATAATCATTGTGTGACACTTGGCATAGAAGAAAACATCATGAGGAATAAATCGAGTTTCTTCATCTTGATGTGACTCAGGACTAGCAAATGCCCAAGCAGATGTTGACATAAATGCAAACCAAAATGTTACTAGCAAATTCTCTAATATCCAGGTAGTCATCCTCATTTCCTGATTTCTGTACAATGCCTTACTTAGGATTTAGCTTTGAAATCTCAGCCATGCAAGAAAACAGGAGGAGGAGGGTGGAAGGAGAAAGAGTTTGCTCCTTTCTAGGAAGATTATTCTGTGTTTCTAGGGGCTGACCATGAGACATGGCAAGGACATATGTGGAAGAGCTAATTTGGTAGCAATAAATGGAATTATTCTGTCCTTGAGTCAGGGTATAACCATCAGCAGTGTTTATACTCGAAGATGTTTTAGAAATATGTAGAAGTTCTTTTCATTTCTGGTACGTTTGTATAGAAGTGGAGATTTTTTTGGCTATATATTGTTCTGTGGGCATTTTTCTAATGTGTATCATAGACACATAATGGCAAAGTCATTGATATTGCAAAATGTGCTTCAGATATCAAACTACTGTAGAGGTGCAATGATGAGCCAGAAACAAAGACTCAAGGTCATAATTGACTATATCTAATGCTGTAGGATTCTTTTACCATCTTTAATCCTCAATAGAAAATTCTATGACTCTCCTCTTCATGACTATATTGTAGGGCTTCGTGGCAACAGCTGAGGTTCTAATACCTTTGTGCTTTACAGGAAAAAGTTTGTAGGAAAAAAGAAAAGCCATAACTCATAGGCAACAACTCTCACTTCTGGACTTTCCATTGCCAGTAAAAATCTTGAGGGTCTGTCGGTGGGATAGCAGTATCACTTGGAGTGTTTATCCTCTTATTTTATACCCTTCAATACCAAGTCATGTGGGCTGACAGATGACTCTGCAGCTGATGGTAGTCATTTGCAGGAGTACTCATTCTACAGCAGACATGCTGACAATTTAGAGCTGTCATCTTCATTAAGCATTAGTTCTTAGCAAAGTATGCCAGGTACAAGAGAGGTGCTTGGAGCTGTGCTGGTACTCAAATACTTCATCAAAGGAGCCTTTTCCATTGCCCCTTTAACTGTCAAGTAAGCACAGTCTGCCTTTTGGGTTTTCTTCATGAGACAAATTATTGTATAAACCTGGTTCCCGTTAGGAATATTTACTGTGGATAGATCCCAAACGAAAATATTGCAGAAAATCTCCAGAGAACAGCTTCTGTATGAGCCTCTGATGTGCCATTAAAAAACGGTAGGATCATGGAATGTTTGGGTTGGAAGGGATCTTTAAGATCATCCAATTCCAACTCTCTGCCATGGGCAGGGACACCTTCCACCAGACCAGGCTGCTCAGAGTTCCATCCAGCCTGACCACGGACACTTCCAGGGATGGGGCAGCCACAGCTTCTCTGGGCAACCTGTGCCAGGGCCTCAGCACCCTGACAGGGAAGGTTTTCTTCCTACTATCTGACCTTTACCTGTTCTCTTTCAGTTTCAAGCCATTTCCCCTCATCCTGTTACTCCAAGCTCTTATAATAACTCTCCCTCCATCTTTCTTGTAGCCTCCCTTCAGGTACTGGAACCCTCCAGTCAGGTTTTCCCAGGGCATTCCCTTCAAACAGCTTTATGGAGCTTCCCAGCTGAGACTTTTCCACAGAGATGCTGCAGATATTCTTGATATTTTACAAAAATTCATCTTTACATGACTTGATTCTCTCATTTTACACAGAACAAATTGGAATTTCTTTATAAGTCCCTTTGGTGTACACTGTTGTCGAATTTGGGCATTTTTTTGTAGTATGCATTATCAGGCATAAACAAACATTACAACAATTTGCCAGACAATCATAAAATGATTCTACACTGTGCAATGTTTTAAACTTTGAGAAGGAAATTAATTTGCATATATCCCTGGTGCATTATAAAGGATTAGCTAAAGCTATTTCTGTGTAATGTAATTCTTTTAGCTCATTTTTTTTTTTGCAGGGGCAAATCCAGGCTTGAATAAATTGCTCCCTGCAAATAACCTGCTTAAGTCTAGTTGTGGGAAGAACTCTTAAAGAATTTACGATAGAAAACTGATTTTCTTTAAGCACCCAATATTATATCTAAGAATTTCCTCTATTTGCTTTGCATACCTTTAGTCCATTATAATGTTTTTTTATGCCAAAACTGGGTTTTCACACTTTATCTTCTCAGAAATAAACTGGAAGGAAAAGTCTGAACCAGGTATTTAGAGCTGTGTTTGAGTTGCTTGTGACCATTTGATGATTGCTTGTCTTAGAAATGTCTCTATTTGCCACATATATGCTTAGTTATCAGAAAATGGCTTCTTTAAAAAAAAATCTCCAGTTGAGAAAAGTCTGTTTTACCAATACTGTGTATTTTTAAGAGCTAACCACTCTTTCCTACTCTGATTAATTAAATAGTATGTGATAGATCAATAATCTTCACAGCTTTATCAGACTCCATGAAGTATTGAGGACAGAAAGGCTAATGTTCCTTGACATAAAGTACTCATTGATGATTGGTGTGTAGCTTTATATTTTACCTCTTGAATGTACAGTGTACATGTTTTGAGCAAAATGAAAGGAAATACATCTCTAATTTCTATTTTGAAATACCTCTGAATAAATAAATGCTACAAGAAATTTCCAATACAGCGTCTCTCAACCTTTTCAGAGCAAGAATCTTTTTTCCTTTGCCTTGGATCTCTTCTGCCCAGCTCCCCTGCACCTGTGACACATAACTGCTGGGAACCAACCAACAAGCCTCAAAATGCCTCAGCAAGGCAGCCAGGCAAGGCTGTCATTACACAGGTTGGAAATACAAAGGTTAGAAAAAACCACTGAGGCTCACAGAGGTTATAGAGGACAGCCAAAAACATCCTCCAGCTGTATCCAGGGAATACTACTGTTTTATAAAGGGCTGCCAAGTGAGAGGGAAGGCATTTTGGAGGAGTTGTTTTCACTGTGCACTTGTGAAATGCCAGTTAATTGCTGGAATTGATTTAGGCTCTATTTCATACTTATTTTTTCAACAATTTGGTTTTATGGTACTTGTAGATTCCTACTTCTTATATACTCTCCTATATGTAAGAAATGTATGTGAAAATGATTTCTTACTCCATGTGTTCATATACCAAAATTTATGTTTTGTAATAAAATAAGGTAGTTATTATTCCAAACATAATGAAGGAGATAGTCATGTATGTTAATGGTGGCTCTGTTTATTTTACTTGGCAGTGATTAATTGTCTTTTATTTTGGATTTTAATGTGTCAGTATTTTAAAGTAATTTGATCTATTTAATATGGAGATATAAAGTGCCATTTTAGAACCAGCAAAATTCTCTCTTTTAATTCACATTTTCCCACTGGGAAATGAAGTTTATCAAGCCTTACTTTTCCAAATAAAGGGGATGGATTTAATTAAAAGTACTTTAAATAATTGCAATGAAATTACTTTTCTGATTCTTAAATGAAAGTGAATCTCATATATTTGAGCTGAGATGAATGTCATGATTTCCATCTCCAAACAGTGATATATTGCATCAGTGATGCCAAATCTCAGAGTACTGCCATCATTTCCCAGGAATGCCACTGATTCTGCACTTTGGTCTGTATCTTCCCCAAGCAGTAACATTCACACTAGGAAATCTCTGCTAGCTGTAGAACTTCTGTGCTGCATCCCGGGGTTCCCAGAGGCACTGCTGCTCTGGCTTTACTGGTTCCAGCTCGTTGTATGACAGTCAGCATTACTGGAAATGTATTAGAGACATCCAAGTGACTTACTGGTCAACAGGCAAAGAGCTCTAGAGGGGATTGGAGACTTGGAGAAGTGGCTTTAGCTGGCAGATCTGGAATTGAGCTTTCCCAAAAATGCATTGCCTTGGGAAGAAGGCAGAGGACAGAACATGAGGGCAGAGCATCAGAGTTTTTGGGGGCAAATGGTTTACTGATTCAGATTCTCCTTTCCTGGGGCAGCTGTGCTGTACTCTAGAGAGGGGTTTTTGGCTGACATTTTTCTTCAATAAATTGAGAATCAGACTCCGTGAACTTGCAATCTCTATGGCTTGTGAGGCTGTGAACACACTGTAATAGACTGTGTCTCTGGAGAAAAAATCTCAGGTAAAAATCCCAGATTCTATAATCTGTGCCACATGTAGTTTGTTCTAGGCTGAGCTGCCTCTGGCTCTGCTGCTATGCAGGATTTGCTGAGCTCTGAGGTATTCCTCATCAAATTCCTGCGACATTCAAATCACCATTGTAATCACCTGCTGCTTTCCCAATAAGCTGACCAAAATAAATGTCATTTATTCCACTGTGCCAGGACTCTACTGTGCCTCTAACATAATACTTTTCTTCACTAAATATTTTTTCCTTTATCATTCATAGACAATGATTGATATTGTGGTTTATTTTTCTAATTTACCCTTTTTTTTGCCTTTTATCTTTACCCAAAATATTTTAGCATTTGACTTTCACAAGATGCTTTCGACCAGTTTTTAAATATATTTCTATTTGGCTGTGACCCTGTCCCATTTCTCCTTCAGACAAATGTGGAACATCTCTGAGCCAGGAGATATTTATTTTTAAAATTTGCGTTAAATGTGATACAAATTTATTTACTTAATGTTAAATTGTACAATGACTCTTCAGGAAACAACACATAAACCAACTGGTCTATAATTCCAAAATTCATGGTCTTACACTGGATTAAATGTGGTATAATGACTCAGGACTGATGAAAGAATTGGATGTAAGGAGTACTTGTCTAGGAGCTGGGAAAAGAAATGTCTGGTGTGTGGTGTGTGGTTTAAATATTTATCCTTTTTCATTAAAATGAAGGTGAGACTAAACATTTGGTACGGTTGGTTTTCAGTTGTAACCACTAAATAGATATAACCACTATATAGATGACCATTACATAGATATGCAAGGATATTTTGTACAAAACAAACTGATCTGGAAGTCATATCTGCCAAAAAGCTAGCTATCAAAAGTAGAATAACTTCTGATTTCACTTGCTGCTTTAGAACTTTATAATGGAAATATTTCAGTGGTGTATATTTCCCATCTGCTTATTGTTCCTTTGAAGGGTGAATAATATTTCTTATTGTGTTTTAATGAAATATGCATCCATGTCTCCTTCAGAACAAGGAACTATAACCTAAGCCATAGCTTGATTGATGAACTCCAGGATTAATCTCTGCACATGTTACTTGTGCAGAGAAATCAGGTGCTGTGATGCTGATATGTCCAGACTTCAAGTAATTTGAAATTACAGATGGAATAAGCAAAAGAAAATGGACTGTTGCACTCTATTTTATGGAATAAGTATGGAGCCTCTATGAAAATCCGTCACCAGAGCTCAACATTTTTTGTACTCCCACTTTCTGTATATTTTTAGTAGTAACTTTCAATTCTTTATTCTTTTTGATTTGACACCATTTTAAGATAACTTAAACATGTTCTGTTTTAACTTTTAATCTCATTATTTTTAGCTGCATATTGACTTTTTTTTTGTTTGGAGAAATGTGTTCTTGAATGGCTGCCAATATAACTTTTCTCCTAGATGCCATTCTTGTCATCAGTTATTGTTCCCTCATCACTTTGGACAGAAAAATAACTGTAGTTATCCCATCACCATTTGTACTGGGGTTCTGACCTACTAATAGAATGCCTTTCTTTTGAAAAATATTCTTAATGTAGTTGATGTATTACTTTCTGGGATTTTACAGAGTGATTTTCCCCTCAGATATTTTTTCCCTAGATGGTGCATATCCCTAGGGAGCTTGTGACCTGCCTTATTTTAGTGGAGCTTCACTTTTTTCTCTGTTCTATTGATTTAGTAATTTCAACACTTTCTTTACTTTCTGCCTGCTTGGAGGGTTGGGGAAAGAGAGAAGAAAATATACTGTCAAAATCAGTCTATTCCTTAACACTAAAGATGTCTCTCATGGTGTCCTTTATGCTTCCCTGTGCCCAAGTTAGTTTAGGTAATGTGTGCTGCTTCTGATGTGTTTCAAGTGTGTGTTTTCTGGTTTCTTTAGTTTCTAGTCTACAGCTGAATATACCAACAACATCAATTTAAACCTGTGTCATATGACAAAAAAAGTGCTGTCAATTGCTCTTTCTCCTAACTTTTGCTTTTCACCAATTAAAAAAATTACTCTGGACATCAATTAACCTAAATACCTACCATTAAAAATAATTTAATTTAAAGCTCGTGGGTTTTCTTATTCTTTACTCCTTGTTATGATTCACAGCCTGCCTGTCTTCTCATGTAACCACATCCATATAGTAATTTTGCAGTGGCAAAACCCTATGTGGATGCTTCAATTCTTTTTGCACAAGACTTGTTATTCCTCATAATCTCAACTTCTATATTTTTTTTTTTTCTATAAACTGACCCTCTTGGTCAGTTTGTCTTCTATTAGTAACTTTGAATTATTTTGGATAGAAAGAAAAAGAAATGAGCAAGATCAGAGAGATTAAAAGCAGCTCTGATTACTGGTAAGGGAAAAAAGCTTCTTTTTTTTTTTTTAATAGCAGAATCTATATCTGCATGTGAAAAAAAAAAAATAAAGGTCTTGACAGCAGTGACTGCAAAAGGATACGAATAGAAGCCCTGTTACAGAAATGTTGAATTGATAATATCAGAGCAAATGAAAATGTTACACTTGCATATTTCTCAAGAATGCTGTATTTTGAAACAATATCCATTACACTTGGGTGAAGGGAAGGCCAGGTTTACATCATATGTTCCTTTCTTTGAGGTGGTTTTCCTCCATCATCCAGGGTGCTGAATGTCACAATACTGAGCCAAATATTGTGTTTGGTACAGACTTTAGTCTTCAGATTTGGGCAGGGACTTTTTTCTTTGCACCAATTCATTGCTGAAGCTGGCAAGGAGGTATTTACCCATAAGTTCTTCCTTTTTATAGAGTAGAATATTACTCCTATGTGACTGACACACAAAAGAAATCATTCTAATAATGCAAAGTCCCTCCAATTGTTTGCTGACCATGCAGGAATACAGGCAGCCAAAGAGTAACAGATTAATTTGGTCAGTGCTCTCGTTGATGAAAAGTACCTTGGCATAGATGATTCCCCCTGATCCCCTTTTCCCATTTTACACTCTTTATTCTTATTATGGCTCCACACTATAGGTGTGGTATCCTGAGGAGTGGGACTGCCCTGTCATTACAGGTTGCGTTTTCCTTCTAAGGAAAGGAAATTCATTCACTGAACTTGACCTAATATTTTAGTCCTGAAAGTGAAACCTCATGAAGAAATACAGTACTAGTGCACAAGCAGTGAAGAGATCAAGTTTACATTGCCTAGAGGGTCGATTCTAACTGAAATGGGGTTGGTAGTTTAGAACACAAGGGCAAGCCCAAGCCTTTGTGCAAGAAGCATGCAAGTCTTGATGCATTTTGTGCCACCTCTTCATATTTGGGGTGGTTACTACAGTGTCTCTGAGTCACTGAAGCTTATGTGAATTGCACCTCATTCTAATTTTTCCTGTGCGCAGACTTTTCCCTTCTGGGAAAGATTGGATCTTCTTGCAGAAGCAGCTGAAGTACGGCTCTGTAGGCTCTGTAGTAGGGCTCTGGCTTGACACTATTAGCCATGTGCTGTGCTCTTGAGAGGGCTTTTTTTTAATACCATTTTTTTTATAACATTTTTCTTCAATAAATTGAGAATTTACTCCATTTACTCGATTACTCACATGTCTTGTTTGGGAAGTTTCTGTTGTAGCAGGAAACAAGACATGCAAGGTACAGTTTTTGTCCATGTGACTGGAATAGGTTCAGGGGACCATGGCTACAAAAAAACAAATTAAAACTTTGGCTAAGAAGGGGAACCATTAATTAATACTCCTAAACTAGTTGGAAATACTAAAGATTCCCTCTGGTCCTCTGTTGTGGTTTAACCAAGCCCCAGGTAGCTGCTTGCTTGCTCCCTGACCTGTGGGACTGGGGAGAGGATCAGAAGAGTAAAAGCCAGAAAACTCATGGGTAGGCATAAAAACAATTTAATAAGAACAACAAAAGCTGTGCACATAAGGAAAGAAAAACAAGGAATTCATTCTCTGCTTCCCATGGGTAGGCAGGTGTTCAGCCATCTCTGGGAGAGCATGGCTCTGTCACACATAACAGTGTCTTGGGAAGACAAACACCATTGCTACAAAAGTCCCCTCACTTCCTCCTTCTTTCCCCCACTTTTTATACTGAGTACGTTGCCATATGGTCTGGAACCTCTCTTCAATCGGTGTGAATCACCTGTCCCAGCTGGCTCTCCTCCCAAAGGGAAAGAAGGCCAGAAAAGGCTTTAGCTCTGTGTAAGCCCTCCTCAAAAACTACAAAAACATCTCTGTATTATCAGCTCTGTGCTCAGCACAAATCCAAAACACTGGGAATAAAATTCACCCTGCCCCAGCCAGAAGCAGCACACCCTCCCAAAGCCATTGTGCTGGGGTCCTGACTGTCCATGGGAAAGCCTTTTTCAGTCAGGCAATGTGTTTCTGAGCTCTGTTGGTACAGCAAGGGAAACCACACTTGGCTCAGCATCCAAAGTTCATAGAACTGGAGTAGAGGGGATGACATGTCACGTCAGGCACTACTGTAGCTAAGCATATTTAACAGCACCTCATGCTGGTACTTCTCATCTCTTCCTAGAGTCAAATCTCTGAATTAGGGGTTCAATTTTTCATTTACAGTTTTCTGAGTCTTTCAGGTGTAACAACAGCATACATCATCAAAAATGATATATTGCAATTCGGTGTATTTTCAGCTAAGCTATTTTTCCCATGACATTAGATGAATCAGATCTTAAATTTTTACCTGGTTCTCTGATGCCTGAAAGAGTTATCTTTTATTTAGTGTCTCCCAATGAAACATTCTCTGTAGCATCGTATATTTGGGTCAGAAGAAGCCAAAGTCCAAAGCCTTTAAGCTTCTTTTGTGAAAAGTAGATTCCAAGAGGGAAAAATGATGGGAATAAAATAAAACCCTTGCACTAGTGAAAGCGCCAAATTGCTCGGATCAGTCCTTATAAAAGAGCAATGTAAGTGAACATGCTTCTCTTTTTCCTGGTCTACTGATAATACAAGTTTTTTTCTTAATGTAGATTTTCTCACTTTTTCTTTTTTTTTCCTTTAAGGAAAAGATAAATTTCTGCTTATCCAAAAGTTTCAGCTCTGTCCCTGTCAGTCCTATCAGCATGGTAGTGAGACTGTAGAAATGAGCCCGCTCACTCTTTAAGTATTGCAGGGCAATTGCAACGTGCAATATCTTTAATTTCTTACCAACCCAGCAATCACTTTTGAAATTGAACATCTCCATCTGATACTGTTTGCATCTAGTGAAGATGGGTCTAACTTGTAAGACTATTTCACTGTGGATGTATAGTTAAATTTTTCTAATAGAAGTATCAATGGGAACCTTGCTGGAATCTGTGTATGGAGTTGCCCTCATTGATTTTAATGATCTCATATTAATCTTCATTGATCTTTAAGAAACCCTAATATCCAAACAATTTTATTTTTTTTTTAACAAGGAAATAATTAGATGCCTTGATAGAAAGAATCAAAGTAAACTTGATATGCAAGAATACGTGCAGACTCTGGATTCCTGAGACTTTGTCTTTAAATGATGAAGATATATTAGTGGAGATTATTTACCAGGAACTTCTTATTTGTTCCTGAAAATTTAGTCCTCTCAGTCTCTTTTTTTGCAATTAATTTTTTGTCATCTCTCTTCTTGCTTTCTGGTATTTTTAAGGATACTTTTTAAAAACATGATTCACTTTTATTTTTTTTTTTTTTTGGCATCTTATTTTATTCCTTTTTGTATTTGAAATAATTAATTTTCAGTCCCAGTGTTTTACATAGACTGATAACTTCCTGTCACACCTTGTCTCATTCCCAAACTGGACTTTGATTTTTCTTTGAAAATCTGAGGTCTTGTGAAAAAAAATAAAAATTGGATGAGCCTGAGGCATACAGTAAAACAGAGAGCAAACTTCTGAAGTAAAACCCAGACACAAGGAGGATCAAAATCAAGTATTATTTAATGATGAAAGGTTGTTAAAATCGCTGGATGGCTCTCAAAGCACAATGTAATTCTGTCAGTATTTATGTAATTTTGGGAAATTTAAAAACATTATGTAAATGACTTAAATTGTCATTAATTTCATCAAGGACTGACCCAAAAAAACTGATCCATGTTTGTAGGCTTTTGCAAAACAAACACCCAAAGCCTGCTTCATTAGCTGAGCTTTTCCTTTCAAATAAAACAGGTACTACAGGAGAGTGCTTGAAGCTTTTCCGTCTTTATTATGAATTCTGGACTTGGATGCTGATGGTTGCCTGAAATACAGCTCTATCTGATTTTGAGGTCATGAGAGAGGGAGCCAGCAACAAATGACCTAAATTAAAAAAAAAAAACAAAACAACAAAGTGATCCAGCAACTGATGAAAGAAACTGTCTGTGATATAAAAAGTCTTTGAGAAGCTGTCTGGCAGTAAATTCCCATGAATTCAGGTGTTTCAAGAACTGTTCAAGTTTTATTCAGCAGTCTTATTCAAATGGAAGCCCTTCACAAAATTTCAGCAACCTTTCTCATTCACCAAATACTTCTTGAGCTTTTCACTACAAAAACAAAAGCTTTTGTTTTAGCTGAGCTCTGTGTGTTTGAGAAGACTTGCAGAGAATCCTGAACTTCTCGAGCAGGAAATAGAGAGTTGGAAATAAACACAAATCAAGTGTGGTTTTGTTGAATGGTGAATGTACTCTTTTGTAAGTATGGAGGATGTGAACACGTGAAAACCAGCAGTGGAAATGTTGCAAAACATCAGAGCAGCAGGAATTCCTGCCAGCCATGGGGTGTTCTCTTGTACCTCTCCTCTTGTATCCTCAGAGGCCCAGCTGGTCTCTTAGTTTTTAGTCTCCTCCTGGTCCTCTTGGATCCATGCAAATTTTAAAGAGGTCTCAGTTTGCTACTGCCAGGCAATGAAATATTTTGATTATAACACTGCAGCCTCAGAGCTCCTAAGTGGAGAACTGTACATACATCTGTGGAGATAGAACTGGTTTGGCACCAACTTGAGACTGTGGGATGATAGCAAGCCTGTTCATATAAGGTTATATTTCCAGAATGTTCTTAGTTCTCTCCCTGATTGGTTGTTGTTTGCTGCATTATTTTTAATATTAGTAATCTCAGTCTGTGATTGGAGCCCTGCCTTCAGATCCACCCTCACATTTCCATATGCACACTGTTATACCCACCCTTTTTTCACCTTTTGGGGTTGACCCCATACTGTGTGTTCACCTTCTGCTGTTTGTTATTTTGCCATTAAAGCAGTTTTACTTTTCAGGTCACCCAACCCTACTGGTCCCATTATTTGCCACACCACTCCTGGCTGGACTGGGTCTGAAGGTGGCAAAGCTGAAATGCTACACACATCCTTCAATAAATGATTATACTACAGTGACCTGTAGATGCAGCAGTCCTAATACTGTGATAGAGCTGTAGTTAATTATACAGGTATAGCATATACTTAGTACAGTTCTCTTAGTTACCAAATAATTGTAAATGCTTACCTGATCTGCTGTTTTATTTTTTTTTATACAAATGCCTTATAAGTACTTGTAATACATCATGTATTCAGTAGTATCTATGAACTTTCTGTTTCCTACTGTTTTCTTTTATAATGTGCAGTGTTACTCTAAGCTGAATGTGGGAATTTCAAGCCTTTGTGAGTGGGTTAATGCCTGCCTGATGATGGTGCTCAGAGGTGGTGTCTGCTAAAGTCGTGGCTTTGTTTCTTTTCTTCCAGTCCTGAAGGTATTTGTAGTCGTCTGCTTATTTTACAGAAAACCAGGCTGCACTGTTCTAAGCTATGACCTGCACATCTTCCAGCTCATGAGTTTTCATCTGTGTCTGTCTGAGAAATTTTAATTAATCTGACATCAAAAATGCAATAAAATAGTATTTTCTTTGTGTAAATTACTTTGAAATCAGGTGTGGCTAATCCAGAGGGAGGTTTCACTTCCACTTGGGAATACTTGAAGAAATAACTATAAATTGACAAACAAGAAGCTCAGCTCTCTCCAGCAATGCTTCACATGGCTTAATGTCTGAGCCAGGGTGTAGTATCAGTTACTTATCCAAATGTGGATGCTGTGTAAAGCAAATAACACCTCTAGAGGCTGCTGTAACAGATCATTTAAGTAATTTCTCTAACACTGCACTACCTTCCCTCTCTTGTCTTTGTCTTGCTTGCAAACAAAAAGCACACTGAAAACCAGGCTACCAGGGCCTGCACACTGAATATGCAATTCAACTGCTTGTTTAATGACAGGTTTCTGTCTACAAAAATGGCAAAATCAGCTGTATTAAAATTGCAGCGTTTTTTTACTACAGCAATGGAAGAATTTTCTAGACTTGACAAAGTTTTCAGCCTGAGTCTTTGCCTCCTATAGGCTGAAAAGGTTTCTCTGTCCACCACAGGTCTGCTGGGATGTGGTGTGAAGGTGTCTCTGAGAGGCTGCACTGTGCTGGTGACCCCTGGCTGTGTCTGGAACACCTGCACTGCAAACCTGCTGCAAACTGATGGGCACCACTGCCAAATAAAGAATGGACGTTTACAGGTCCAAAAAATCATCAGAAATCTGCCAACCTGTCACTACTTGTGAGTACTCTGCTTAGACAGATGCCTGAGAGGAGGAGAGGGAGGGAGCGCAGGTGGAGAAGGAACCTCTGACAGAGAGAAAATGCTAATTCGTTTTTTTTTCCTACATCATGTCAGCTTTGATTTCTTCTTCATCTTTGTCTACTTCCCTAAATTATCTGCCATAATTGTGCAAGTAGCCTGAATGGATAAAGGCTTTGCCTAATTAAATAGTGAAAGACTGAAATGCAGGTATAATCTGATTAGCCAAGCAAAATGACAAAATAAAAATAACGTGCAAGTGATTGGTGTGACCTATTGAACCCAAATTTAGCTTGTTGGTTGTCTTACTGATACTGCTTTGACTAAAACTGACAGCACCTTGCATGCACATCAACAAAGCTGATACAAATGGTGCTTCCTATATTTCTTGCTAACTTATGTGTAAAGAGGCAACTTAAAGTAGTTTTAGGCTGATCATATCACATTGGATGAAATGAATATACAAATCACTGAATTTAATTTCTATATTTTTGGAGCTGAATTTAGACCTATTGTGAGCTGTTCTCTCTTATCAGGATTATTTATCTTTGTCTTAAGATCTGGACAAATGTAAACACTGTAAGAGAAAGATGTTAAACTCATCCCTGTCATTGTACTGCTGTTAACGTTGTACCAAACCCTGTGTTCCTGGTGTAGCTACATTCTTCACACAAAATGCCTAAATCCCTTTGTCTAATGGCTGCAAAATAACTCAGGTTATTTTAAGGCTATTTGTGGTGTAAAATGGCTGCATTTTATTGTACCAGAGTGTCCACCTGGTAGGGGAACCAGTAAATCAATTTTCTGGCTGAAGACTTTCAATGCAATTTTCTCCACATGATCAAATTAGTAGCTGGTGAGCTTCTGCCTAAAATCTCTAATAGCACTTTGGGCATCTTCCTCTCTTTCCGTCTGTCACCTTGCTTCCATGAACTGCCAGTGTTTTCCCATTTTCCTTTCAGTCTGGTTACCATTCCAGCTGCCTTCTGCCAGCTGTTTTTTCTCTTGAAATACTCTTTGAATCTTGTGAGCCATGCAGTGCTTGTTTGGGTGCTGGGATCCTCCACTGCTGCTCACAAGTGGTCGGTAACACTTTGGGCTGACTTGCTCAATGATTGAGTGTTTCAAACTTAGAAATCTGCCTAAAAGGGGCTGCTTTTGCCAAGGCAACATAATTCACATTAAAAGGGTGCTGCAGCTCTTTTCCTGTTCCAGTTCAACTCCTTCATAACTTTTGGCTGTCTTTCTTTAAAGCTCCTTGGCAGGCTTTGGCTGTGGCCATACTCAGATGCTGAGGCAGCAAGACTCAAGACCCAGCATGTTGCAGCTTCAGACACTATTTAAATGTGTAAGCCAAACTTCAACCTCTGTCACTTGTATCAAGGCATTAGCTGGCTGGGTGTTTTGCAGGAAGATGAAATATTCTGAACAAAGACAAATCATGGGGATAAAAGTCTCTTTGATTTACAGATCTATAAACTTTTATTTGAAAAGGTTATTTGCATTTTCTTGTTCATTAAATAAATTTACTTCTAATGACAGAAATATATGTATATCTCTAAAATCTATTCAGTTAAATAATTTGATTACAATCAAGATGAGTTAAGACTATATTATTGATTTCTTTCCAGAAAACCCATGTAGAGTAGTGAATATGGCTGCATAAATTGTGTATTTAAATGTTTGAACTGGTTGTTAGCACAGAAAGTAAGACACTTCTAATATTAAAAATAAATACTTTAAAGGCAAACCCCTCCTCATGACACTTCTGGAAATGCTTTTCATATCCTGTGCTGAGGAACACAAATTTTCTAAATCCAACTGCAGCAGCACAGAGCAACTCATTTGATTTGTTATGGAGTTTTCAGTAAAGCAGTTCAGAGTCCCAGTCAATGTAATTTCGAAGGAATCACAATATTCTTCTTCCACTCTGTCCTGTCTTTTCTTTGATCCACTTTGGAATTCTTTCTTTAAAATTTGTTAGGTGCCAGATTGATAAGGGAGGTCCAGGCACAGGCTTTGTATTCAAGCCAAATATTCTTTGTCTATGCCAATGCAATTAGAGTAAATGAAGTGAAGCTGCAGAGACCAGATCATCAAGAGTAAATCATTGCAGATCCTGAGAATGCTAACAAGACTGAGCCAGACAAGTAGAGCTTTTGGACTCATTCATTGATATTTTAATTTCACTTGAATACTATTTTTTAAATAGCCAGTAGCACTTTAATAGTTTCTTACTTCTACAATACTTTTTTTCCTAATTCAAATCAGAGGTAGGATCAGAATGAGAATATTTTTGAAATTATTCTTTTGTAAGTGGCGATAGATGCTTCCTATACATGGTATTGACTGAATGTCTTTTTGAACAGCTAATGAAATAGAAGTATTGATTTTGTTTGGTGTTTTTTTAGCCCTTTTCTTTTTTTTTTTCTTAGTGCAGCCTTCTCTCTCTAAAACCTGCTGCCACAGACTTGTGGGGAAAGCAAAGGTGTTTATCTTATGGTTTCCTGTACTGAATCAGATAGATCCCTGGGGATTGATTTAACATATAAAAGGATTACGTTTTTGTTTTTTTTTTGTTTGAATACATTGGCTATAAATAAAGCCTTTATCTTGAAAGAAAATTTAAAGTAGATTTCAGTGTAGTCTTTGTGCTTTTCCTTCTAAGCAATAGTTGTCTCTGATCTAATATTGCATCTAAATAGCGCACCTGCTCTGTAGCTGAAAAATCACAGCTTCTTTCTGTAATTCAAAACTACTGAATGCACACAAGATATCATTCAGATGCCAACGTGTAATGCTTGGGAATGCTGAGTTTATCTTTTCTGTGATTTTTCCTATTTTAAAAACAGTTATTTAAGATGCATTTAATTTTCTTGCCACTTGTTTGCTCATGTGCAAAAAAGTAATGCCCATCCTGTTGATCTTGTTCAGACCAGAGAGAAAAATTCCTAGATGGAAACAGAATAGTTTAGAAAAGGGCTTTCCCCTGCCCTCCCATTTAGTTATTGGCTTCTTTAAAAATAGTTTCTCAAATCAGAAAAGTGACAAGTTTGACACTCAGACTTTAAATAGAACAGAAAACCATCAGGATTTTTCTTTGTTTCCTTTGATATTCCATGGTATGTTTAGCAAGATTCAATCTCAGTGACTCCTCTTAATATATCCAGTTAAAATGCTTGAGCTTTTCCAGCCTCGGGTTTCCCTTTCTGCAGAACCCAAACTTCACTTTTCAGGGAGCAAAGTACCAGCAAATGGGTGTGAAACCACCAGCAGCTTCTTGTGCACATACTTGTGTGGAGAAACTGGGAGAAATCACCAATCTGCTGCTCCACACAGAACATACAGTGTAATTTTCCAAAATCTGTTTGCCTCAGCTAGTGATAAGGGAGGGTTCCAACAGCTGCTTCTTAGCCAAGAAGAAGATTTAGTGTCACTGATATCTGAAAAAGAAGTTGCAGTTGTACTTCCTTCGTGGTTCTGCTCCTCAGGAGCACAGGCTGCTCATTAGAAAAAGGTGATATTAATTCTCAGCATCAATATTTAATTTGAGGTTTTGCTATATTTATCTATTAGATTTGTTTACAATTGAAACACTAAATGTTTTGCCAGGTAACACTCATATTCTAAGTAATATATTACATTAAATTATGAACAGAGATAGAAACATGAATTTAAAGGAATTCCAGAAGAGTATTTTCTAGTTTCCTGTAGCAGAATAATTGAGATCTGCATCATAGCCAGAGTTTATTTGGATTTAGCCCTTTTGAAGTTAATTTACTACAAGGTTTTGGATTTTAATTTTTTTTCTGTTTCCTGTTGAATTCTTTTACTTCCCTCCTTTCCTCTTCAACAGGCAGGAATTTAATCACTCATTTTAGGGCAGCGGAACCTAAATCAAAGCCTGTAGTGAAGTGGTTAGGGAATTAGTGTTTCCAAGTTCCAGTCTCCACCCTCATCTCCAATCCCATTCAGAAATCCTCTGCCAAGATGTTAAAACCGAGTCCTTAATATGGTCAGAATGTACAAGGAAGTGCAGCTGTGGAAACAAATCACACATCAAAGCTTTGGTGTTCTCACTCTGTGTGTGAAACATGACACGTTAAAACTGTATGGTACTTTACAAAACAGTTATCATCAAAAAAAACCCCAACAAACTGGAGGAAGCTTGCAGCAAAGCTCTGAAAGCCCAAGGGATAACTGTGGATTTCCATAACTGTCAAATAAACAAAAAAAAATGAAGTCTATGCATCTTCAAGAACTGCAGGTCTATGTGTTATGGGACTTGCTGCAGTTTAAATAAATTGAAAATAAGCTGTGTTTTAAACATAGAAATGATAAATTGTGTAAAAGCATGAAACAGTGACATGGCTTAGTAGAGAGTGGCCACCCTTGGGAGAAGGGTCCCAATATATATAATAAATATATATAATATATATATAGTATATATAATATATATATAATATATATATAACATATATATATAATATATATAATATATAAATATATATAATATATATAATATAAACACAAACTTATATAAAGATGAGAAATCAGAGCTTGTGCTCTGTCACTGTTCTGGCCAGGAGGATTGTGCATTAGCCAGCGGGCTGTGGCTGTACAGGCAACAGCAAATGTACTGATGGCTGATGTAAGAAATTGCTTAAATGATCTTCTACCAGCTTTTCTGCCAGCAGCTGTCAGAGACACAGTCCAAGCCTGTGTATCTGTATCCCCAGATTCTAACTCAGCAAACAAGCATGACTATGTTCAAAGCAAGTTTCTTTTCTGTTTTCCTCTGTCTGCAGGAACTGATACCAGAATGCCTTGGCATGAACAGTAAAGCTTTCCAAGTCCTCAAGTTAAGTAAACTTTAAAAATATAAGATTATATTGTACAAAAAAACCCCACTTCTGAGCCCTCTCCTTCCCCCCTAAATAACTATTTGTATTGTTTACTTTTCCAGTGAAAGCCCAGATTGGCTGATGTAGTATGGGAAAAGTTTAGGTAACTGTGAAGGACCAGTTAATATTTTCTTGTCAGAATTAAGCAAACTGGTTTCTAAGAAGCATTATTAAATTGAGTATTATGAAGTATTCTCCCTGTCCTGGCAGGGGGATGTTCTTAAAGGCCCCTTCCAAACTAGGCCATTCTGTGATTCCATGAAGTTAAACAGTTCTCACCCTTCTGAGTGAAGAGCCGTGAATTTTGTGTCTAGTCACGCTACAATAGCATAGCCAGTTTTTCTGTAAGATGTTTGAAAGTAGTTAGTCTAAAACCTGCTGGCTAGCAATGATTAGTGACCAAGGATCAAATGTTTCTTTCGGATTAATTAGAGACCAACCATAAACTGCTGGAGCTCAGTGTTAATCCTTCCAATGCTGACAGGAGCACTTAGATCCTGGCAGAGGTTAATGTCATCTCTGGGATGTGCCATGTCTTTGGTAAAGTCACTGGGATCACTGGGGGGTTAATAATGTTTATTAAAGGCTAACATTATGTCCTGGGGTGACCTTATGATACAGGTATTCCCAATTACCTGTTTTATATCTATTAAGTTCTGCAGCTTTAAGATTAGCTTTGGGAGGAAGTTGAAACTGCTGGATGCTGATGAGAGTTTTTTTCTTCTGACCAATAAGTGGCCATTTCTGAGAACTGGCAGTGGTTTTGACCATTGAAAAGTGAGATCAATTTGTGAACACCTACCTTAAGATGTAAACCAGGGAATTTCTGGCTCTCTTTGGTTTCCAGCTTCTGAAGAGGGAACAGGCTCTGGCTCAGCCTCCTCCCCCTGCCACCAGGCCGGACAAGGCCGCAGAGTGATTTTCTAGTGATTTTTAGTTACTGCTTTAAAACCACAACACATTATAAAGTTAAAAAACGAGATGTTAGATTTCCTGACATGTGAAATGTTTCTTGCTGTGGATCCTGTACTCAAAACCATGGGCTGTGCAGGCTCTTCTCGTGTGTGATTACACCATGGGGATCTCTTTACATGCAATCATCAAATGGTTCCAATCTTATAATAAATGGGATTGAATAGAGCAGGGCTCTCCTGATTTTACTCTAAAAATTAAAAACATAAGAAGAACTAGAAAGTTGTGCCTCTAGTTTGAAGTTTCTAATTGCACTCAAAATAACATTTTAGAAGGGCAGGTAATAAAATAGTCGTTCCATTTTTATGCTTCCACCTTTTTTACTCTTGATCTGTATTTGTGAGCTTCAGTCTTTATGGTACATGTACTACTGTGAGGTTTTCCTCAGCAGTGTGTTATCCACTGAATTTTTAAAATCTAGGTCCACATACCCATGTCCAGTAGTTCACTGGTAGTTGATTTTTCATCATCATGACTCAAGTTGTTAGCATTGTTGTGGTCATTTAAAATCACTACTACTTCCCCCCCCCCATATTTCACATGTACTCTTCGTGTTGAAAGAAGTGGTATGTAGATATATTTCACTAATAAAAATCACATGATGATTTATTTAATTGAATTTCACAAAGAACCTTAAGAAGTCTTCAAATGTATTTGTTATTTTGCATCAAGCAGTGTGGAGCAGACAGTCAGTGTGGAGAGTTTTTGGGGTATAAATTGTCTACAATTGTCTGTAATTAATGTTAAATACTTGCCACTTGAAATCAAAGCAGTTTGATAGGATGCCGGAATCCCACAGTTATTTTTATTTCCTGTTTCAATGAATCGTTCTGTTAGAGTTGTCGGAGAACTCATATAAAGCAGTTCATCTGAAATTTTGTATTTGTATAAACATTCTGTCATCAAACTTCTCGCTGAAATATTTACATAAAATTCAATATGTGACTGAACAAATAATGTAAATACATTTAAGGATGAAGAAACATAGTCACAAACACTTATTTCCATGTTCATCTAGATTAATTGTAAAACTGAGCTTCCTGGGTACAAGCAAAGCATCTTTAGTTCCTCTTTATCCTTTGCACACAAATACATGCTGATCCATTAGTCCCACTGGAAGTTTTATCACAAACACTTGGGGGTTACATTAGCTAGTAAAACATCTATGCATAATTATGCATCCCATCACTTTTCCTGGTGCTACTCTACTATTCCTCTATTAAAAGTGTCAGGACAATACTGCAAACATAATGGTGCTGGGTTTTAATCAGCACAGACATAGTAAACAACTGTTCATTATGAAGATCAGAATAAAAAATGGCTTGAAGTCATAATTTCTAGATAAAAAGCTGATTTTGCTAGTTGAATAATATGATCTCAAGATACTCCTTATTTTAGGTCTATCTTCTGTCTGTTTCAGTTGATGAGAAACTTCTGGCAGTCTAATGAATTCTTTGATCACTCTAACTACTAAACCTACATTTTAACTGATTTGAAATATATTCATATACATCTGTAGGAATTTCTCTTACAGAGAAAGTTCTCAATTTCTTTTGCAGAAAGATCAAGTCAAAAAAATTTCATGTTTGTATTCATGTGGAAAATAATAGTTGAGCTGTAATGTTACAGTTGTATTAATATATATGTTGATCCAAGTAAGTCTGGTTTGTTTTAAGTTCTGGAAGTTCATCTCAAATTTTGCATGCAATTCAACTTATATTCATATTTTTTATTTGAAGTAACAGAGGGGAGAGTAGGGGAATTAAGGGTAATGATGGCCCACTTTACTGTGTTGACTCTGCCAGCAGGTGCTGCCTGGTTATGTGGAAATAAACAGAAAAAATACAAAAGTTTGAAATTCTTGTGTAACCTGAGTGATAATCAGAACTGCAACATGCAGCCATGAAAGCTGGCAGAAGAGATTGAATTTCTAGCATGATTGACAATGCTCAGTTCAGTGTTTTCTTAGGTGGTCATCATCATAAAGCAACTTATTCTCAGCTGCTTCATTTCCAGTGAAGAGAGGAAAGATTTGTAGCCTTGTTTCACTTAGCTTTAATTGTAGTGGTCAATATGCAGGTAAATTTTCTGACTGGGATCAGAAAACCACAGAGCTCTGTATAGAGGCACAAACACTGATGCATAGCATGAACTGTATTAGTTTTCCCTCTAAGTAAACCCTAGTAATATAACACTAATAGCAGTATTTTTATATAATTATTTTAATAATATATTACAGTTACATTTCCATTTCCTATATAATAATTTCTATATAAAATTTCTATTATATATGTGTGTATATATATATATATATATATGTATATTTTTGAGAGAAAGGTGCTTTTGTGTCTTGCTAGGAGATGCATTGAATTCTCAGAAGTGTCATTTTCAACAGAGGCTACAAATGTTATAAACTGGATTTTGTGGGAGTTTCTTTTCACCTCTTCCAAGGAATAATGGCACTAAGGTGACTTACATAATTTTATTCTGATTGAGGAGTCCAGAGCACTAAGCTATTCAGGGTCTCCTAGTGCTAGAAGATTTAGGGTTAAATCTCTTTTGTTGTGTGTGCCCAATGTGGTGTTTTGTGTGAAGCAGCTGAAAATGTATTATGTCAGAGAAAGTCAGGGAGAGAACAAATGTGCAGTGTGGTAGCTAAGAGATATGAGAGATAAGGGCCTGCTGTGAAATTATCACTATAATGGTAGTTGAGGTAAACGGATTTTGGGTGTTTTCACCTTTATTCTCTGTGCTATTCACTCTCATGTGTCTCCATGAATATAATGAGAATGAGGTGTGAATTAATTCCAAAATCTTGTGTCTGACTCTCATTTGGAGGTAGAATAAATATTTGCAACAGGTATTTTATGTTCTTATGCCTTGTGGAATACCAGCAGAGAGAATGTGTTTAGAGGATGTGATGACTCTGGTTATCCTAGCTTTCCCCTGGAATGTGGCAGCCACTTCTTCCTCAATACCAAATTACTAGCTAAAACCATTAGGGTAGTTTTATTTTGCATCAACACTGTATCCTCTTTTTTTTTTTCCCTCCCTCTCACAATTGAATCCAACCTAATTTGTGGTTTTGGCCAGAACTCCTTGTGGGTCCCTTCCAACTCAGTTCACTCTGTGATTCTGTGATTTTATTTTCAAGATGGCAAATATTTTTAGTGAAAAAATTGTTTTGGAAAGTGGGGAAAAAATAATTATGTAGGCAAGTTAAATACAGTTTTATCTGTTAGATAAAACAGTTAAAAAACACCAAATAATTTTAAAAATGTCTACTGACAGTTATCTTAAATGGGAATACGTCCTTCAACTGTAAAGGTGATGCTGTGTCAAATCTGACACTGAATCACTCTAAAGTTCCTTTCTGTATTCCTTTTATACCAAAAATAGTAAAAGAATGTATCAGCTAGGTGGTTCTCAGTAGCATCCTTTAGAGTAAGAATGTGGCTCAAACATGTCTCTTCACTCTGTTCATGTTCTACAAGCTACAATTTGATGTAATATCTATTTAGAGGACAAAATAACAATTGAATAAGATAGCACTTTGTTTAAAGCTCTTCAATAATCACTTAAGATTCAGGCAGAGATTCTTGACAGACCTTGAAAGAGAAGATTAAACCATCTGGATGAAGATTGACAGACAAAATAAGTAACAAAAGATAATTTTGCATGAGCTGGTAGATGGATTTTCTTTGTGACTGGTGACTTTCAGATACAATCAGCAAGTGCCTATTTCAGCTTCTGGTTGTAAATTCTGAGCAAATACCATTCTGTACGTATATTTGAATTTGAAATGTGATATAAAACAAGTGCATATGATTTTGAGAGAGGTGTATTTAAAAAAAAAATTAACATTTTAGCATCCTCTTTGTAGATAACCAGCCTAAATTTGTCATGACTAGGAGGTAGAGAAAGGTTTTTCCTGATTTTCAGAGGAGAAAGAATGATTTATCTAATTTGTGAGACAAACAATATTGGTAGTCATTTAGGATATTGCACAGAGAGACCAATATTTATTCCTTACCTTGTGATAAGGAATAGATATTGTGAACTCAGCAATTAAAGAGGAGGTATTTTACACTTTGAAAAATTGAGCGTTTTGCTGAGACAGCTCTCACCTACTTGGATATAATGAGTGCTTGAACTGCTTATTCAGATGTCATGTATTTGCATTTTCTGTTCGTTTCCCATCACACCCAGAAGGCTAAACAAAGTAATGGGGTAAAGAGAAGGAACTTTTAAAATCTGTGCTGGTGAACCACCAGGCCAACATTTACTAGCAGCTTGATTTTCAATCAAATGTCAGGCTTTTTTTATCACTATGTTGCTCTAAGTTGACTTCAACTAAATATTGTGTGGGACTTATATTCTGTGCAGGGGTCACCTAAGTGACACTTCAGCTTTCAAAGGTATGGCTGCTTATCTCCTACAAGCAATTATTTGCCTTGCCCAGTGATGCATACGATGAGGCTGAAGCATTGTGAATGTGTAATCAAAATTATTCCCTCCCAGTGAAACTTGTTTTGGACCTTGAAGACAGTTTATAAATTACTTTCAGTGGATATTTTTTTCCCCTTATACTATTTGGTAGCATCCATTTCAAATTCAAAAGCAGTGTGGTATGTCCCCCGCCAGCTGGTTGGATTTTACTTGGAACTGGGTAGGTGAATGCGTGATGTAGTTGATAGACCAATAATAGTGTGAAAATTCTCTATTCAGTTGCTCTTCTCCAGTAAAAAAAGTCTTAAGTCGTAGAATAAACAGAACAATCATTACATGCCCTCCTTGGACAGTTGTTTCTCGATTCTGAAGTAAAACTGAATATTTGCGAGCAATCCTGTGATAAAATGAGAAGCTTTTTTAGCTGTGAATGTACATGCAGCTTACCTAGAAAAGGGCTCAAAGTATAGCATCTGTGAAAGTGTTTTTCTTCTTCTCCCTGCCAAGAACTTCCATTTCATAATGTCAAATTCAGATAAGCACATTGTAGCCTGACCATTGAATGCTGAACTGACATTAAGGAACAGGTTTGGGAAACAGTTTGAGATTCTCTGGAGCAGCAGATTTCAAGCAGGGATGCTGCAAAGTAGAGAGAGAAAAGAGGAGTGTTGGAGCGTGTCAACTCTTGAATTTGTAAATGTTAAGAGAGAATTCCATTTATCCTTGGTGTGAGTTAATCAGAATCATTTGAGTCTGTATTGTGTAAGAATAAAGAAGGTAAAGGTGTTTGGGGAATCTGGGCTTTTATAGGTTAGTGGTGATTATAAGGAAAACATGCTTACATGACAACTTTTGCAAAATGTGTGCGCATCATGAATTGTGATTTTAGTAAGCTTTTTTTTTCCCAAATGAGTGGATATTTTAGAGAAGATATATGCTTTAAAATAGTGAAATTTTCTCCTATGCCTATCTTTAAAAGCAGCAATGAATTTAATATAGTGGTTTAAATTTGTTTTGCCTCAGCTTAACAGGGAAGAAAAATAGAATAAGTACCTTGAGGGGGAGTGGTAGAGTAACAATTAGAAAAAAATTCTCACTAATTTCAGTGGGACACTTTTTTTGATCAGATGGAATGGCAGAACTCTAGGTAAGGTTTTCCATGTTTTGTCCTCTGCCAGCTGCTTGCATCCAGCAAGTGCATTCATTTCAATTAATGCAGAGTGCCACATATTAAGCTGAAAGTCCTGTTTACTTCAATGAAACTTTGAACTGCAAACAAAAATTCCTATTGACATTAGAAAATAATTGCAAAAGTTTCATTGTCTGAAAATGCTTATGTACAGTCTCATCCCTCCTTTCTGACTGGCCAAGCCACAGAATCTGTGCAAAGCAGATCTCTGCCCCGTGCAGATTGCCTTATTAATTCTGCTCAGACCTGCTCTCCAAAAATCAGTGCACTCTTGTTTTCTCATCTCTAACCAAATATTCATCATTAATCTGCTTTGGAGTACTGCATGGTTTGTAACACATCAGTAATACACCTGACATAAGCAATCAGGTGAAACATTATTGTAAGTCAAGCAGGCCAGAGAAACAATTTTAAAAATTAATAAGGAAATAAAATATGTGCATTTTATATATTTGTTTTTCTTTAAACTGTTTACAAAGAAATTGTTTTCAATAAATCTCCAGCTTATTTCTTGCAATGTAACTTCCCCTGTGTGAGCTGCTGTTCTAACAAGGAAGAAGCTCCAAAGCCATGGTTTTGAATTTTTGGGATTACTTTTATTTTAACACGGAGACATTACTGAACAATAGTTGATGACCCAATGCAGAAACACATACTTTCATCCATATAAAGCACAATGGTGAATTTGGACTCCATCAGGAAGTTCAACATTTTTAATCACTAGAGATAAACTGCAGGTTTAATAATGAACGTGTCACTTTGTGTAAGTGTTTTTAGGCAAGCGTTTCCCTTTTGTGGAATTTTTCAGCTTGAAGTTGATCCATTTGGCCTTGAAAAAAATACTTTTTGCAGTTTTGGACTTTTCTCTTGAGATACAGTTACACCGGTCTGAAATAAGAAAGTGTAGATTCTACCTTTGGATGCCTCTGCAAATTTTCATTTTGGAGTTTGTTCATTATCCTTCTCTGCTAAAAGAAGAGGTAAGCTAAACAAGGACTTTGTTGTCTGCATCCACAGCAAAGACAATTCATGGAAAAACATTACACAGTGACTTTGAAACACAGTGATTTAGTTGGGTGAGAATAAGGTGTACACTGTTATATCAAAAAGGAAAATAAAATCTATTACACATTCTTTCCGGGCAGTTTTTGTTAATCCACTGCATTTTCTGCTTTCCTTCGCTTCTATGAATTGTATCTTGTTACATCTCAGGAGTTGGTGGGGGATCCCATGAGTGGAATACCCTGGGATGAGACCCCTGTTTGGGAATATTCTCCCACAGTCCCTTGTTGTTTTATGTACTCCAGTTTCCAAGTTACATCATCCCAGTTAAATCATCCAAGTTATGTTGGTCCTTGTCCCTGCCCCAGAATAGTGGCATCCCTGTTCTCCACCCCAGTTCCAGAATGTTCCCTGCTCCTGTCTTCCCCATTGGTCCCTGTTCCCTGTCTCTCAGGGACAGGGAACAGGGACCAATGGGTTGGTTGTTTCCCTTTGACCGCGCCTTTCCACTACCCCTGTGACCTCAACCCATTGGCCCTCGGTGCTGATGCTCCGCCCTTTCCTGGTTGTATAAAATCCTGGACCCTGGTTTGTTCTTGGTTCTTTGTCCCTGGTTCCTTTCTGTGTGAGCTTATTAAACTCCCCAGGAGCACCACACAAAGAGCCCCTCTGGTCACTCTTGTCGACAGTCATGGAGACCGCGGTGTGTGAGTATCTGGTGCGTGGAGCTATCCCTTTCCATGGAGACTCAGCTCTCAGGAGGGTGTTGGTATATCCACCTAGTGTCATAAATGGATTCACAGGGAAAAGCAATATTGTGACAAACTCATATGGTATTCCTGCTCCTCTCAATCCTACAGCCTTGTTTTTATCGAGGAGACCTCCTCAGCCTGATGTGGTTGTGCTAGATTTGACATGTATTATTCTGTTGAAGCTGTTTCTTGCTGCCAAGTACTTCTAGGGATAAAAAGAAAAACTACACCTGAAAAGCAACAAAAAATAACCTCACAAAAACCTACTAACCCATATAGGATAAAAACAAGGCAGAGATGAGTATCTGGCTTTACATGCCAGGATGCCTTGTTCTTGAAGAGATCCTTTGTGGTACAACTTCTGTGAATCACTTGTCACTGGATCCTATGGATGTGATGTATTGCATTTCACTTCCCCCAGTAAAACCAGGCAAATCTTCATCACAATTTTTTTCCCAGACGTTTTCCTTTACAGAAAATTCATGGAAAATTAGTCAAAACACCTAGAATAATACAGCAGCAGAATTTGTAAGTGTTTCTTTGTGCCTGAAGTTTTTTCATAATTCCTGTGGATCTGCCTACCTTGGCTTCAGCAGAAAAGGAAATGTGCCCCATACATGGTGATGCTTCTGGAAGAACTTCTGAAAGGAGACTCCTTTCCCTCTGTGGAAAATGTGATTCAGTTTGCACAGCAGCTGGGGCTGCAATCTACTTTCACAAGTCAGCAAAACAACACTAAACTACTCTAATTTTTGTCAAAGAGCTGGTGCTGTGCCAGTTCTGCTGTCTCATGTCTCGGCGTTTTGTAAGATTTGACACACACTGTGCTGAGGGTTTGGAAATCACTTTGCTATTTGAGGATCTCACTTGGGAGGTGAGATGGAGGAAGTCTGACCAAAATGAAATATTTTACTCTACATGTCAGTTGTGCTGTATAATGTTAAAGGAAAACGTGATGCCTAGACTGGCTGCCCACTGAGATTTAGGCAAACTCTTGGAAGGGAGCTCTTTTGGATATGAAGTAAATGCCAAGTGAGATGTCGATGGGGGAAGTGGAGTATGTAAACTTGGCTTTCTGCCCATTGCTTAGAATTCTGTGACAAACAAAAGGACGCTTGGAAATGGTGTGGCTGCTGAAGATAGCAAGTCTCCATAAATTCCAGCCCCTGGTCTCTAGAATATCCATCTGGGTTTGGCAACAAGAACGTTTTCTCAGCTTTATCTTTGTTAATGGGCAGAACACTGATTTAAAAAGTCAGCTTTGATGTTAAATAGAAAGATGTTTCACTTTGGTTTTATGGTGCTTTGAAGATTAAATACACGTGATTTCTCAGATCTCTTTGTTTCCCTCTTATCCTTACTGTTTCAGTTGCTGTTCTCTAGGATCTAAGACCTTGTAGAAAATGGTGTTTTCAGAGATGAAGGTGTTTTGCACTTTGGTGTTTTGCCTTTTTCTGTGTACGTACACTTTGTACACACCCAGGTGCCTGTTGAAGGAACCCTGTGCTCGTATCTGGTTGAAAAGATAATACCTTGCAAAGATTAGTTTCAAATACCAGGAGCAATGTTTGAATTCAGTTTGACTATCAAAGCTGGGGGAATGGTGGTAGGGAATAAATAAATTGCTTTTCAAAAGTGGGGACTGATAAATGCAAGAAAATCTTTCTGAGCTGCAGTGTTTGCCAGGGCAGCAGGATGGACTTGGGTGTAAAAGATGTCAACCACTTCCAGTTTCCTTTTGTCTTGTGGGGCAAGAAGGACCATTTTATTGTCTAAACACAGGACTTAATACCCCAAATTTCTGTATTGTTGTAGCACAATAAATGGGTAAAAAAGTGAGCATATATTTCTGGATGTGGTTCATTTTCAGTTTCATTGGGATGTAATTTTCATAAAGGATATCGAATAGCAAATGTCACAAATCAATCATTAAATAAAAGAGATTTTCTCGGTGGACAGGTGGTATCTTGTTCGTGATGATGCTTCTTGTATTCCCAAATGTAAACAGCTGTTTGTAGTGGAAACCTCAGTTCTGCACATGGTGGGGAGGAATTTGGTGGTTCCTCTGTTTCTAATTCTAGTCAAAGGCTCCATTTGTAGGAATTCGTGTGCGGAGGTTAAGGGTATGCAAGACTCATCAATTGTTTTCTCTCTGGAGAGCCTGTGTTACATTTTTAGATGCATAGTGCTGTTCTTTTGTCTGTATTGTAACACATAGGGAGGAAAAAGGGGCTCCTTTATGGTTTTTTGATTCTGAAATTGTTCTTTTGGAATAATTTTATTTTGGGAGGCAAGAATAGCAATTGCCTCTGTGTTACCCTGCGGAGGCTTGTAAATACCAGTTACTTACTGCTCTCTTACTTTACTTGAACATGAATAAGTGTTATTATTATGTGACTGATTATTTTGTTTGCTGCATTCTATGTTTTTCTTAATCTATGCAGTGGATAAGATAATTTAGTGAATAGCAATGGAAACAAGTGCCACTTAAATGGGAAGCTGGTGAGGTGTGGGAAGATATTTTGGGATACACACCTGGGTGTCTTTCTGGCTTGTGTGAATCTTCATCTTTAACAAAACTGTGGGGTTTTGGGGGCTATTTTTTGCATAATTACTGCTAAATGTATCCTGAAAAAACAGGATACATTTTGTATTATTGGATTTATCCTTACTCCTGTGGAAAGGGTGGCCCTTGGGCATTCAATAACAGTCTAAATACCTATGGTCTAATGACTCAAAATGGGTGCTTTGTCCCCAAAACCCCCTCGAAAAAGGTATGTATAATGGGTTGTGATGTCATTCCCAGTTTTCCACAAAGGAGTGGTGTTTATCATCCTTCCTTTATATTGAGATTGTAATTTTATAGGGTGTTCTTTGTCTTATTTCTATCTTTCCAAGTTTTTTGACAAGCTGCTGCCTTTTTTCACATCAAATTCACAAGTCCTTTCAACATATTGCAGCTTTTTCTGAGTTGCTCTAGAACCACCACAGACATCCACAGAAATATTAATTAATTATCATTGATTCTGTCATGTAATAACATGAGATACCTGTGGGTATACACTCTATTCACAAGAAAAATAGGTAACAATGGTATTGAAAAATAGGTATCTAAGGTATTGAAATAATTGTATTAAAAGCACGGTATATATCTTCTTGTTAATGTAATAGTGTCACCTGAATAAATAGTCAATTCACTTAGCACCACCTATACTTTAATTTAATCCATGTATTTTCAATGATGCAATTATGTATGCAAATATGTCTATTTTAATCAAGAATGGTAATACACTTTTCAACCAGTATTTAAAATAGTATTAAAATTTATCTTATATGTAATGTATGAGAGGGAAATGCAGTGCTTCTCTGGGGACTTGTGAGTGAGATAGACAAGCCATAGAGAAAAGGCCCAAATTTGATCTTAAAAAGGCAAAACACAATTAGAATTTACCCATGAAATGTGTAGAAATATAATAAAAATATCACCCTGGTTTGTACTGTGAGCATGTGGCATCCATTCTATTCAGTCATCTGGCATATCCTTTAATGCAAATAACTTATTTTACTGTGGTGTGTACCCATCAGGGAAAATTTCATTCCATATGCAGGGAGCAGGGATGCCATCCTACCATGAATGGTCCCATTCTGCCTATTCTAGTTTTAGTTCTAGAACACTGTGTCTCTGCTGCAAACTGTGAAATTCCCCCTTTGAAAGCATTTAAACCCTAGGAATTCTTCTTAAGTATAGCAGGATTCTGTTTAACTAAGGAATAAAGGAATAAAGTCATCTTTTCTTCACATACTGTAACTTTTTGTCTGATTGGTTCTTTTGCATGTACATCACTGAGGAGCATGTGATGTGCTGTGGAGGCCTGTGTGGCATGGAGGGGGTATGGAGGCATCTTTTATCTGTGTCTTTGTTGTTACTTCCATTTTTTTTCCCCCCCTCCTTCTCAACCAAGCATAGAGCAATAGACCTGCAAGCACAACTCCATATGGAGGAGCCTATCAAGGTCAAAACACTTCAATCACGCCTCCAAAATGCTCATTTTGTGTTAACAATTGTGCTGCTTGAACAATTTGCAAATTCAAGTGGTGACATTGCCATTTGTTTTGTCAAAGGTGAGCTAGTGTGATGCTCTGGAGAGGCAGGGGAACCTGGAGAAGAGATCTAATTATAACTGCAGCTTATTTCAGTAACATTTCAGGAACACTGGTGGGAACTGGTGCTTCTAGCAGAATGATGAGTTGTATTTTTGTTTCCTGCCCACAGTATCTAGAAAAATGTTTGCTTACTGTAGCAAATTAAATCATGTCTCTCTCATAATCTGGGACCACCAAGGACAGTTACTACTAGACTCTGTGTCCCATCCAGGGTCTCCACAGTTTTTTCCCATCAGGATATCTAATCAATTACAACTCCCTTCTGGGTTCTCTTTTGTAGACATGATAAAGTCTTGGGTGATTACTTAATTATTTCAGGCAGTTACAATAAAAATATCAAACCTTTTGGAGTAAAAAAAAAAAAAAATCTTGTTTTTAATGTCAGTGCTCTATATGAAAAGGCAAAAAAATAATACCATGTTGCTTAAACTGAAATAAAAATGATAAAATGGGTGGTAGGAAAATGAAATTCTAGTGTAAGTGTTTCTATAATTCCAGTGAGACTTTGTTTCCAGTGAGATTTTGTTTCACCTGCTGTCTCCATTAACCGAATGCTGTTTGTATTACAGAAAACCTTTTTTCTTGTGTGATTTTTCACAATAAGTGCTGTTTTGCTAAAGACTGAGAACAAGTCAGGAGGGAGGGGTTGAGGCAGTAAATATTTGTGCAGTGTATGGGGCTTCTCATGCCCTGCTAGTTAAAATGTATGCTGTTTCAGATTAAAACTAAATGTAGGCTCTGCACTGGGAAAAGCTATTTAAAGAAAACTTGTTTTGTCTCTGACACTGAGAGTGTAGAAGTAGGTGAAGACTGATCAAGAATAATTGGTTATGAATATTTCATCCATGAAGGAGTTTTCAGAGAAAAATAGGATGGCAGAGGCAGAAATTGATGAAAATAGCACTGGGGCATTATAAAAGGCAGAACCCCCACCCCTTTCTTACAGGTTTTATTGTGTAAGGAGAAAGTGGAGCTGAAGATATAGATTAGGAAAATTTGCCCTTTAACATCTATGCAGAGTTTGTGCATATTTGTGTTTTCTAAATAATGACTTTAAAAATTATTGTTATTATTAGTCACTGCCCAGGATAAATATCAGAAAACATTCAGCAGAGTGGAATGGTATTTCATTCCCTACATATAACTTCATCTCCCTTTTTTTAGATGACTTTTCCTTCCTTCCTTTTCCTGCTGGTCCACTGGATGGCTCTGTGATCACATGCTGTACACAGTCATTTCTCTGTAGCGTGATTATTTGCTTAACATCACACCAAAAAACCTCTGCTTCTCAATGTTGAAGGGAAAGACTGTTAATTTCAGCAGCAGAAATAGTTAATGCAGAAAACATCTGTACCAAGAGCAGTGGCACAGAGAAGGGCACAGCTGGAGTGGCTTTGAAGGGCCAACCCCTGGTCCCTCCTGGGCAGCTGTTGTTTCATCTCATCTTGAAATTGCTTTGTGGAGAAGCACAGATAGGTGCAAGGGGGATTGTTGGGTTTATAGGGTACAGAATTATTGGGAATGGGTCTAGTTCAGGTGTTCAGCTGGGTTGATGGGTGAGAATGGTTCTGCTCCTCTTTTTGAGTAGGGATTTCAATGAGGATCTGAGCTTCCTGTGTCTCAGCAAGCCAGAGCTTTTGAAATTTTGCTATTCCAGATGAAAATATCCTACAGCGTTTGAGAGGATGTTTCCCTGGTGTTAATGTCAGTATTAAACAGTGTGCTTGGTAAGAGGGATCTGCAGCTTTGGCCTTGTGCCGTGCATATTTATGCGTATAAATGTATATGATGGATATACTCAGTGTCAGGTGCACCACAGCGTCCACAGGGTGAGGATGCACATTTTTGGTAGGAAATGGTAATACCAGAGAAATGCCATCCAGGCCTATTGGGGCCTGGCTTGGACAGGAATGGCTGTGGTTTCCCCACTCTCATTATCTGTGTTCTTGAGGTTTTTTCTTAGAAGAGAAATGAGGAAGCAAACAGACGCAGTCTAATCTGCACTCTGCAAAATGCATGTAGTACCTTAAAAAGATATCTAGAGGGGAAGTAAATCTTAAAGGCCAATGGTGCTGTAGTCGATTAAAACTGAGGAATGCAAGAGCTTTTTATAGCTGTCTTTTCCTATAAATCACCGACTTCCCCTCCTTGGGAGATTGCCAGTGTAAAATCCAAGAATTTCTTGGCATTACTAAAATCAGAGGAGACCTAGTTTATATTCCCAGACCTGTGCTGAACAGAGCTGGGCAGTGTTTCATTTCTGCACCAAAGCAGAATAAGCCTCTAAAAAAATTACCATGTACATTCACAAATTAGTATAGCAGTGTGTAGTGGCACTACTATAAATTGTATCACGGGGAGCTGCTGCTTTAGTGCAGTGTCTTTAGAAAAAGGCATAATGCATAAAACATCCTTGAATTCTATCTGGTTTTGCTTCTCTTAGAGACTTGAACTGTGTCTGCAGTGTGTGAGCAAGGCCAGAGAGCATGTGGACAGTACCCTCATCACCTGCATGGCTTAACTGTGAGATGAGGCTTTTGGCTTTGTTTTGAGTCATTCCCTCTAGCCCATGCTGGAACAAAGATTGGGAACAGTGCAGAGGATGTGTTGCTCCAGGAGACACTCCCCAAAAGCCGAGTGGCTGGGTGCTCTTAGGTTTGCTTTCTTCCAGCTATGGTTCTGGAGGCTTTGCCTGGAGCATTCCCACATCAGTGTGCTGATGTGAGGGGATTTTCCTAACTCTGCCTTCCTCTGCTCTTAGTTCTACTCTGAATGTTTTCCTGCTCTGAATGTATAAAACCTTTTACCTGTGAAACTAAAAAAAGAGAGAACTCATAGAGTTCATCTACTGTGAAAGTGAAGGAAGGTGGATTAGTGGAACTGTGCAGCTGCCATGAAGTAGATGGATTATTTAATAATTTAATGCAGGCAAGCAGTCTATTTATAACATTTTCAGTAGCGTTCAGTAGTTTTTCCATAATTGCTAAACAGCCTGAAAATAGTTCCAAGGTCTTAAATGATAGAACCTTTTCTAATTAGTGAGTTGACATTGTCTCCTTGTCTCAGGACTCTGTTGGGTTCTTAGCACCATAGTGTGCTGCACAAAAGCTTTCCTAGAAATCAGCAATGCTTTGGAATCTATTTTTAAAAACAACAGAAAAAGCAAGCCCAAGCAGGAACTCATGCTATAGCTGTATGCACACTTCTGCCCACATAAATGGAGTTACTTGAATACTTTGGACAATTTTTTCCCTTTTTGAGTTAAGGGGATTTAGCTCAGATTATTAAATTATATAATTCATTGTTTGTTAGCCATAGGAAAAGTAAAAGACTTACCTAATTATAGAAGGGATGGTAATTGAAATGCACCCTCTGTTTTCAGGCATTTTGTCTAAGCTAAGGCTCATGAAGGAGATGAGCAGTAAGAAGGGTAAGCCATAATAAAAGTGGTAAAATATTTTCTTACCTGGGACTAAACACATGATCATAATAAAACTAGGAATGCAAAATTATAGTTTTCCTTCTCAGTTTCGTTTGTTCTTGTTTTATTAACATGCTAACAATTTAATATTTGTTAAAGATGATTTTTGAGCTGGTACACTATCTCAAATAACTCTAGTGGGAGGAAACTAAACTGAAAGTATCTTTCAATTAGCTAATACATATCTAATAACTTTTTAGACAGTTAAGTAAAACAAAAATAAGATTATTATAGATGTACTTTAAATTATAACAAAATGAAATAATAATTTTATTTTTTTTTAAAATGAAAGAAACAAGCACAATATTTTGCCTGTGTACCATAACTGGTAAGTAGAGTAAATACAATTCTTTTTGCTAGCAAAGAAATTTTTTAAGGCTCATGTGGTTACATAGAAATAATGAGCTGTTTTTATTAGTTACATTCTGCTCTACCTTCAGTTTTGATGTGTGTATAGCTCTATACTGATACAGATACACTCCCCTTAACCCTATATGTAGGAAACCCACATATCCATCTGTGTTTGTCTGTGATTATTTTCCTCTTTCTTTCCTTTATTAGATGCAATCACTCCATTTGTATGTACAATTGAAGTGCTTAGAAAGGAGCAATCTGATTTTGCCGTAGAATGTAATCCTGTTTCATATATTGCTGTTTTAAATGTTCTTCTCTGACAACCTCTATATCTTGGCTTCTGTCTTCTAATATAATATAGAGTATATTTTTCACATTTATGCCTCTGCTCCTTTCACTCTTTATGAACTCTAGGCAGTGAAAAATGGACAGAATAAAAAATTGTGATTTTTAATTTTTTTCTTTTTTTTTTTCCCCGAGATAATATTAAAAAAAAAAACCCAAACTGAATTTGGCAAGGTACTTAAAATGAATGTCTTTCTTATGATGATGGGTGGATTACAGCAGTCTTAGAAGACTTTAAAATGGCTTCATCTGAGCTGGCCTGTATTCTTTACTTGCTCTAGGTTACCAGTGATTGAGAGAGAGATGAGGACAACTGACTGGTGATCAGAATCCAGATTTACTGTGGCCTACATGTGTTTATACACCAATCTAGGAAAGACAGTAATTTTTTACTACAGTGGGTTAAATATCATACAAACAAACTTAACACATTTTTGCAACATCTCTTCTACTTGCAGAAATTCAATCTTCTTCCCTGTCGACAGTCTGATCCAATCCTCTTGCAATCTTCAAAGCTGCGATTGTTCTTGCCAAGGCATCCTGATTATCAAATCTCTTATGCTAATCAGGTCCAAAGTGCTTTCTGACTTTGCAACAGCACTAGATATTTAAGGCTTTATTTATGTTAGAGGAAATAGTCGGGGGGAGGGTGGAGGGGGACGTGGAGAGCCCAAAGTCCTAATTCCAGGTTTTTTGCAACAAGTATTTGTTGAAACGCTCAGAGCTATCTTCTCACAGCTCCAAGGGCTATGTGACTGGGGAAGAGGATCCTGAAGAGAGGGAGATCAGAGATTTCTATATCAAACAAAGGAAGAAATTGTGTTAAGGTCTTAACTTCAAAAAGCTTTCCAGGGCAGCATGTCAGTCTTTGTAGTGGAGGGAAAAGGGACGAGCAGGAGAGGCGGGAGAGAAGGGGAGGCCGAGAGTCCCAGCTCCCCTCAGAGGCAGTGGGGATTCTGTGGCCAAGCCATTGCACAGAAGTATTCCTCATAACAGACAGAAGATATTTCTAACTCAGTCATCAAGAAGATAAGGCTTGACTCTGAGCAGCTCTTGCGTTTCATTTGAGTCGTATGTAATATTTATAAGGCAACTTTGGTGTCTTCATTTTCCCAGAGTATGAAAGAACAGAAGATGATGAGGTCTCAAGTCTACTCCTGTAACCTTAATACCTGTAGTAAGTCTCAGCTCAGCGCAGCTTTGCAGAGAGGGTGTGCAGAGTGCATTGGCACTGATGGTGTGTAGTGCAAGGAAAGATTAAATGACCCCTACTTTGCGATCATCTCTTTTTCTTGTCCTCAGTGAATTTTCTTGAGAGCATCACGCTGACATTTGAATAGGACTGTTGAGGCCTGAGAGCTTTGGCTGGCTCTTAGAAGTAGCCACTGTGCAGATACTAATTGTCTGTGATTTAATGATGAAATTTGGAATTCTATTAACTTGAAAGTATTTGCATGTTCTTATGATTATTTTAATATCATACCTTCCTGTCTGAACTGTTCAGGACTAAGCAATTAAGTCAGCTGTAGTAACACTGACTTATCTTGTCTGACTTGTGTATTCTCTCTCTCTCTCTCCATTTTAAGAAAGATACTCCTGTTTACTGTAAGGTCTAGCTCTGGAAGTCAGTACCAACTCCATTCCCTTTCTAGGGCTATCTTTATATCTGATCCCTATCATTGGTCTACCTGTTTCTTGGCTCTTTCCCTCCCCTTGGAGAAAGGTTCAGTGGGGGAGAGTGCTTAAATGAGAGACTACACTGAAATTTCTTAGTGTGTCGAGGGGCTGTACACAGATTTGTGGTGCTTGTTCAGTGCAGTTCAGGTGAGTTGTGGGGAATACCTAAGAGCAAGCTGTTAGCCAGAAATGGAATGAGGATCCAGAAAAGCTCTACTCTGTTGTCTGAAGGAACAACTGAAGTACATGGGGAAAAGTATGATGGTGTCCAAAGGGCAAGGAGCAATCAGATCTTTTCCTGGTGCCTGGAAACCATGTCCATGCCTTGTGGAGACTTTTCCCAGCATGACCCTAGTAGCTCCATACAGAGGATTAATTTAAATTTAAATAAATATAAACTGTTAAAATGTATAGTCTCATTCAGAACCAGTGTGAAGTGTCAGCACAACCAACTCACTGGGATTCCAGGCTCTGTGTATGGATGGTGAAACAACAGCAAAGGCAAATGTGGTCCATTGGCAAGACAGCAGCAACTGTTAATTAATTTGGGAAACAAAAGAGGAAAAAAATCTCTTGAGCAGTTTAAGCTTGAGCTAAAATAGTACAGCAAGATTAAAATCAGTAATTGTCACGGGTGTTAATTAGAACTGGGACCACACATACAAAATGTGACTCACACAATATGCTAAAGAAGTCATCTCTGAGTCAGGTTACACAGAAATATTCTTTTGCTGTAGCCTATCTTTGTATATTAAATAATTTTTTTCCTCTATGCAATGTATGAAGTCTTTAGGGAGCAGAGCTTATTAGAGCTTAAGTGATAGCCAATACATTTGCCTGCATCCTCTTAAAGTTTGAACTCCCATATGTCAGCTCCAAAGCTGCAAACTCAGCCACAGTATTAAAGATCTTGGAGCCCTAAGGCACTGATCCAGTGTGAATGGAAATTCCTTCATTTTCTTCATGTTATTTTAAAATTTCTGACAAATCAAATGGCATTATAAAGACATTTAGAGGGTTTTGCTCAGCTTCCAAAATCCTTTGGTGGGTCATAAATATTTAAAGTTGATTATTTAAAAGAAGGGGGATAAAGGAGGATATTTACCTGTGAGCTAATTTAAATAAAAATATTAATATATCTCTTCTTCCTTTCTTTAAAATCTCAACTAACAACTGCTGACTTGGAAAAATAAGTTTGTTCTTCTGGAAACTTAGAGAAAGATGGATATAAACTTGAAAATCTTAATATACTGTCAGTTCTACATAAAACCTTTTATATACTCCAATCACATGGATTTCAGTTCTAATAAATGTTTATACAGAAAGTTCACTTATTATAATCTTCTCCAGAGAGTAATGTTGGATTGCAAAACTGTTGGAGGTTGTCATTCAACTGTTTTTTTACTCAAAGACTTTTTGAGTTTTATGATTCTTTGCAATTCTTAAAAAAAGTCTCCCCCTGCTAGCACCTTCATGCTATTGATGTGCCTTGCTCTGGCATAGAAAAGTCTGAGGTCTAGGAAGTTACAGTAGCACAGACCCAATTTTTTTTCTAGAATTGATGGGATTTGGAAGGGCTTTTGGGCTAAGGAAGGGTTAGTTGCAGGATCAGCTTTGCTGCTCTGGTTGCTGAAGCTTTAAGGAAATAAACTTCCACTGAATGTCAAGTTTTTTTAGAAGTGTAGTTTTTATTTCCCCCTCTAATCTGGGGCAAATCTAGGTTTACATCAAAAAATTCCTTGAATGTGATATTATTGTACAGGGAAGGAATATTGATGAGTCAGTGCAACTCCATCTAGCAGGAGATGGAATGTTGTCCAGGGGGAAAGTGTGCTGCTCCCCCAGATTCACACAGCCTCTTCCTATGCAAACAGAGCTTCTGTCCCATGGAATTCCACTGGGTATTTGACTGTTTCCCATGGCTGTGTGTATCCTTACTGGGACAGACAGGGATAAGGGGTTTGGAGCTCAGCATTGCTTCTGATCCTGAAATGCTTTAATTGAAAGAGTCTTCATTGCAAAGTGAAAGCCTCTACTCACTTTTTTTAAGCAAAGGGATGAAATAGCTCAAAGGTTAGCCACTCCAGGATTCACTAACCTCTGTGGCATGCATGAACCTCTGCAATTACTCTTGATAGAACTTCCTATTTGTAGAGCTTAGCCACTCTAGTCAAAGTTGGTCCATCTTGGGCCAGAGACGTGAAGCAACAAAGTTCTGCTAATGAGAAAAAAATAGATTCCTATTAAGTGCCAAAATTAAATTAAGTTCCTACTCTTCCTGTTGGCAGCGTGGAGCCAGGCAGAAGGCAGAACCATATGTGCTTCTCTTAAGTGCTGATTTGCTGAAGTGTTGTTAGCCAGATTTAAGTATTCTCCTTTAACTGTTAATAAATGTGTTCTGGGACACTGAGTTACGGTCCTGAAAATCACCATGCTTGTTTCCAGTATTTGAAAATGTAGTTTGGTGCAAGAATAAAAATAAAAAAAAAATAAAATTTTTGACTGTTAGGTATATTTTGTTTGTATACATGCTGAAACACATGAAGTTATAAAGCATAAAACATGAATTTAAATACAATACCTGAAAATGGGAAGCTGGACAGGTGTTTGGTGCACAATAGGAATTAGAAGTTATGCAGAATAGAAGTACCAGATCAAAGGCTTCTTGTTGCTGGTAGATTTGGTAGGATCTCAATCATCCCTTGCACTGCCCAGCCCTCTCCCCAGATCCCCCTTGAGCACAAGCAGTATTTCCAGTGCAGATGAATCCTGGCCAGCTTCAAAGTCTGCGTTCAGTTAATGCATGGAAAAAGTGTTTCTGGCCTTCTCTGTACCCCTTCAGGGACAGGTCAGCCATTCCTTTAGCTTTACCAAGCTCAGTCTATTTTATTGGGATTTGCCAAATCCTGGTGAACAGCCAGTGAAACCAACAGTCATGAGGAACAAATACCAATAACAGTATTTTAGGAAAAAAAATCAATTTTCTAATTTTTACACTCCCCACTTTCCCACTGCTTTGGGAAGAAATAATTCTGAACTTTAAGGAAAAGCAAGCACAGGACAAGAGGCTGGGAAAAGGGATCAAACCAACAAAAGTAACAAGCAATAATAGTCAAAACATGGAAGATAGGTGGGAGAGCAGAACTGCACCACAAAACCAGGGTCTACTTCTACTTCTTTCCTTTTAAAAGAGAGGTAAGAAATTTGGAGTACAGAACCATTAATTCCTTCTCAAAACTGAAGTACAATCTGTTCTGCACATCTGTGAACGCAGATGGTCACTGTTCTTAATAATTTAGCACAGAAACTAACGCAGTTCCTTCGACTGAGGTAAAAGCCATGTGTGTAGCTTGGTGTTATTCATCCAGTCATCCTGGGTACACCTTTCATTAATAGCTGCACCACAGCTATTTTCACAACAACAGATCCTACACACATTTACTACAGTAAACCAATTTATTTTTATAATAAAATATAGCAAGAGAGAGGCTGAATCTGAAATGGCTTTGTTGTTAGTAGGAAATGACACCCGTTCCCCACATTCCTTTGCCAAGATTTTAGGTCAATTTTTTGTGTTATGGCTTTATATAATGTGCTAGTACATGCTTTATAAAATAAGTGGAAAATGTACTATGGCCTATTATTATGTTTATTGTGTTTTTGATTTGTTTTCATGCCCTGCTTTTCTCACTTAAAATAACAAAGGAGGAATATCTGGGGGATGGGGGAAACCACAGGACACCATATTATTGGTGCCTGCAGTTATCTGGGAGAAACAAGCATGGGAAGTTAGTACTTGATAACTTGTAATAAAATGCACAGAAACATAAATAAAAGAAACCTTGGAGGAGGAAATAGTCTTGGGTTGAATGTTAAATGAAAGACTGTATTAATACCTAGGTAGTATTTATAACTGAAGTTACAGAGCTTATTTATTGGTCTGATCCCTTTTGCCAGTGTATCAAAGTTATAGAACTGCAATATAGTTTTTCTTTTTTTTGGGGGGGGAGAGGAAAGTGAGCTCCAAGCTCTTTAGTAGCACCAGCAAATCGCAGCATCATGCTCTTTCAGTGTTTACAGAATTTTGTATCATGTATTGTGCCTTTTTCTGTGTTAAAAAATGCAATTTGTCTTTTATGCCTTACCAAATGGTGAAAAAAATTTTAAAAAATGAATAATGAATTTAGCCATTAAATGCAATTTTTCAGACAGTTTTCTTTTTGCTGCCAGTACATAACTTATTTAGAATATGTTTAGAGAAAATTGAGGGAAACCATGGACTTGCCTTGAACTGGATGTTTTAGAGCAGTGTCATCCTAATACAGAAACTTGCTCCCTTTTTAGTGGTTGTAGCTAGTTCCCATTGTGTGCTATTACTTGGTTTTGTTGCCATGAATTGGAAACCACATCAAGAAGTAAAGAGGGCTATGTTGGTGTAGAGCTGGAAAACAACTGGAAATCAGGATCTGTCCAGGCTGAAAGAAGATTTTTCCTTCTTCAAATAATCCATTTCCTTACACCCTGTGATTTTCACAACAAAGCAGCATTTTTCCATCTCTTTTTCTAAGTCTAAGGATAGTTTTTATTATGACTTAGCACTGATGTGAACATGCATCTATCTATAGAAGGGGCTGTACTTTTGACTTGTGATTGAACTTAGGGATAAATACTTATTTTGGCCTGAATGGTTTCAGCAAATCTATCCCTTAACCTGCTCCCTTGGAAGCTCTTACACAATTCAGAGCCCTGCAGTAACAAGTAGAACAGGGCTATGCAGGCAACGAGTGAAATATCCCTTCACTGCCCATATAACCACAGATTCACCTTTATTTACCTTTGAAAACAAAACATCTGCACTATGAAATGCTGGTCTAATTACATTTCAGTAGAATATGGTCCAAAATTCCTCTGAAACAATGCTGTGCCAGTGCAAGTTTTTGGTGTTTTAATTTGAATTGCTAAAATTGATATTTGAAATGAAACTTTATTGTGATTCTATTCTAGAATTGGAAGTGGAGAAAAAAGCAACTGTAAGAAATGGAAAGCTAAATATCAAATACAGCTATTGTTCAGAGTGCAGTTGAAGGCTTTTTTTTTAAAAAAAACCCAAACAAATAAATTAAGATTAAACTGTGAATGCTGATAAGTAAATGGGAAGATATTTAGGTGGATGTGTGGGTATGTGTGTCTGAAATAGAACTGTTTCTTTCAGGGTAGGACCAGTCCAGGCTGGTTGTGAACTTTGGTAAGGCACACTCTATCCTATCTGAAATAAGCCATTTGGGAATTTTTTTTTAATTTTGGTTTGGCTTTTTATCCCAATTTGGCAAAAAAGGGAAGTTGCTGATTTGTTTGTATGAAGATACTTTGCTTTTAGTGTAATTGCTTCATGAAGGACAAAGAGCTAAATATGCACACTACACACTTTAGATAGCCCACGTTGTTTGCCTAGCAGATTGTATTATAATAAAAGTAATTTAGCACCTCCCAGGAAGCTCTTTGAAATCTTCAAGAGTAGGAAGGTGGTAAGAAAAGCCTTTCCAAGAGCTTGTGTGAACAATCTCTGTCTTGGCTCTGTGTTATGCTGGTAGCCAAGGTGTTACTGGAATTGATTCAGTCAGCCCAGTCCTTTGTTTATAACCTTGACCCTTTATGCACAAACACATTTCTGAGCTGTATATATTCTATTTAGCATTCACTTAGGATGTTCATTGGGAATATAAGGGAAATGTACACTGAAGGACTCAGGAGCAGCACTCAGCAGGGCTGTAGCAAAGTTTCTTGCTGCAAAGTAGAGTTATGCCACTTGTCACAGTTTTAGGATCAAATCTGGATTAATGAGGATAAAAGAGACAGCACAGAGTTGTTTCCTCTTAATTAACGAAGGGAGGTGATTCTACCCCTCTGTTCTGCTCAGGTGAGACCCAGATTACAGTGCTGCATCCAGCTTTGGGGTCTCAGCACTGGAAGGACATGGGGTGAGTCCAGAGAAGGGACACCAAGTGTTGATCAGAGGGATTGTTCAGCCAGGAAAAGAGAAGGCTTTGAGGTAACCTGAAGTGCAGCTTTCCAGTGCTTGAAGGGAGCCTACAAGAAAGATGGAAAGAGGCTTTTTACTAGAGCATGTAGTGACACAGGGGAATGGCTGCAGGCTGAAAAAGAATGGGCTTGGGTTAGACATTAGGAAAAGAAATCAGTGATTGTAGTGAAGCAGGTTTTCCACAGGAGCTGCTCCATCCCTGAAAGTGTCCCAGGATGACTGAAGTTCTGAGCAGCCTGGTCTAGTGGACAGTGGCCCTGCCCATGGCAGGGTTGGGATGAGGTGATCCTTAAAGGTCCCTTCCAACCTCAAACACTCCGTGTTTCTGTGATCAGGGGGTACTGAAAATAAGGACTAAAAGCCCCTGCAAGCTGTTTCTCCAAATAGGGCTGCCTCTGAGGGTGTACTGTGACACCCAAAGCCTTTTGGAACAACAGATTTTTATGTCCACCTTTGCAGTGATGTGTCGGGGAGATACAAATACAGGAGCAAAAAGCAACTTAAAGAAATAAATAAAGAAATAAGTTGTGGGCAGCTTCATTTAACCTGCTATGAGGTATGAATGGAAAGTATCAGCCTTATTCAGCTTGGCAAAACACGAGGGTAAAGCAGATAAACTGAGGGGTTTTTACTATGAAGCATGAAGCTTGCCCTCTTCCACTGTTATTTGAAAGCCATTGCCACCTCTTTTTCACATGATCTAATGAGTCTGTAGTTAGCCTGAGCTTCAGAAAGTTCTAGAACAGAGATTAGACAGTTTTACTGTGCACTTCACCTGTCTGATTTTTGCATTCAGTTCAGCTGAAATCTCGGTTAAGGAGGGTAGTTTTTTCCAGCCTTACAACTTGAATTAGGAGAAATACAAATCTGTAAGAAATGCTGCACCATAGTGCAGATGCTAGAGAGAAGAAAGATTGCTTGGAACTATGCTAAATACCCCAAAATATGTCTGAGACAATATATCCACATCAACAAGTGTTATGGGCCCACAGAAGTCTGGGAGACAATAGGTGGTCTTGAGGATGTTACTTGCACATTAAATATGCTGAGGGGAAGATTTTCCTGTAGCATCTGTGGCCAAGTCCTGTCAAGTGAGCAAAGTTTTGGCTCTTGGATTCTGCCTTTCTGCTCAATTTCATCTCCAAAGAATTCCCTTCGCATGCTTGGAGACATGGGAAAACAAAAACATTGCAATGATCCTGGGGCATATCTTTAAAAAAGGACCAAAATCACAGTCTTGTGTTGCAAAGACCTGGATTCCATTATCTCCCTGTATTATTTTCATTTTTCCAGAAGTCCTTGGGCAGTGCAGTGGGAATCCCAGGTGCAGCAGAACACCTGCTCTGGGAAGGATGGTGCAAATTTCATTGCATGGTTCAGCGTGTCACCTCACTAACAGCACAAATGTTTGCACCAGGCTGATTGTCACTGTTCTGCTCTGGGAGAATTGTCTCTAGGAGAACATGAAATGAAGCCTTGGAAACCTTTAGGCAGCCTGCCGTGGTTTGTGGGAACATGCCTGGTATTTATGTGTAGGCTGGGAGTGGGCTTTTCTCCTTCCCTTGATTCTCTGGGCACAAATATGGGATTGCTCTGATGAGGATAAATTGCTCAGGTGTTATTTCTGGAACACTTCTAATAAAGTGTCAGAGATTATTGCAGGAGAACTTGGTGGTTTTAATATCATTACTTCATGTTCGGAGGAGACTGACATTTAGCTAAAATCAAAATTTAGGAATGTCACAAGGGAACAGTTAGTACTGATTTTTGTATGTAAGGGGAGTTTGTTTTGTTGCTTGCTTGATTTGATTTATAAATTACAGTGTTGCAGAATTTTGTTCTGTTGTTCACTCTTTTGCTTTCATTTTCAATGCTTCTAAATTATACTTGTAATGGTTTCCACTCAAAATCCTTTCTAAATCTCACAGAGAATTGTGAATGTGTTCAAGAAGGGCACCTTAAACTTTTCATTTAATTATGAAATCTTTACTTGATAAGATTCAGTCCAGGAGGGAGATATCAGCACTGCCTTTGGCTTTTAATAGCTGAGTTTAAGTGACAAAAATAGGATGGTTTGTGGTGCTGGTCTAGCTATTTTCATCACATCTGATATCGATACCAGCGTGAAAAATGCACTTGTGGGCCTCCCCTGATAATGTCTTCTTTTAAAGACAATGTAATCATAAGATCAGGTAAAGTTAATATTCTGTGAACTAGAGAGATTCTGTCATCTGGTACCATTATGATTCTCCTGGATGCTGCATTGTAATTATACAAATGAATGGAGATGCCTGTCTTGATTGAATCTTTAATTGATTGGATGGACAGGTTGTTAATCAAGCTAGAAGAACATTAAAAGCCCTGTGTGGGAGTATTTCTTTTACTGTTCTCCTTTTCCTGATTTATTGATGTTTCTTTTTATTAATTTTTCTAAAGACAAAAGGATAAAAAAACAGACCAAAAGAAGCAGAATTTTCTCACTTTCATTGTTTCACAACAAGCCAAGTAAAGACAAAAGGAAGGAAATCGAGACTGAAAGGTCTCTCTTAAATAAAAGCATATATGATTTGTGATTTACTTAATTTTCCAAAGAAGTCTGTTACAAAGAACAGAATATGGAGAAAGGTTTTTGTCTTTGCTTCCTGAAGAAACATATGCAGGAAAAAAAAAAAAATATTCAGGCTCACTAAAATTATATAGGAGTCTGTTTTAAAAAAATTCTTTTTAAATCTATTGTAGTCCAAAGTAATAATGTACATAATAAAGTTGACTAGGTCAAGTTCATGGTAATTAAAATACACTCCATTAATCAAAAACCTTGGTAAACTGAAATGTCAAGCATCTGTCTTGGATTTAGTACATAATAAGTGTTTATTTGAAGGCATGAGCAGTGGTTCCTGCATCCCAGTGGCCTGGCAGGTGGAAAATGGAAGCCCAGTGCTGTGTTGGTGTTTGGAGCTACATTTGGTTATTTGTGCCAGGGGAGAGGCTCCTCAGAAACAACCAATTGTGAGGCATTTGATACTGATAGGAAAAAAAATGTGAATTAAAAATCTGCTTATAAGACTGTGTTCCCTGTGCCTTTTTCCTGGCTATAAATGGAAATGTTCTATAGCCTGGAATGATTTGCCATTCCTCTTACCTTAAGGAGCATCTCCCTGTCTCAGATCCTGAGACCAGTCCTCCAGAAATCCCATTAGTGGCTTCTTTCTAGTATGAGAATTCATCTTTCATAGCAACCTTTATCCTCATTTTGTCCATTTCTTTCCCACCACACTAATTTGGGGCTTCATTCCCCAAGGTGTATAAGTGTATTTCTGTTCCCTGAATGTTTCAACACCATTAATATCCCGCACACTGTATGCACCACCACCTAATTCAGAGATGGGGATGGAATTCCTGACTTCCACTCGTCCTTTTCCTTCACCATCTCTTCTCCCAGAAGAGCCCTTGACCTGTTCTGTGGGTGGATGTTGTGGTCCACACTAGAAATGCTTTTTAAGTGCTTTGAGGTTTTCTGTGAAGGACAGGAAATGTGAAAACCCACTCTGCAAGTCAGACTAAACACCACCTTCCCACCAGCAGTGCATCCTGTGACCTACTGTAGCTGAAATGTTAATGCCTAAGTGGATTTTTATTAGAAATAGGTCTCCCAGATTCTAATTCTGATGTCAGAGGTTGCCAGCAATATCAATAAAAAGCCAGCAATGTGGCCCTTATTCCCTGCTGCAGTGATGACATGTGACAAAATAAGTATGATAATTTTATGGCTTCCTTTTTCTTTTTCCTGCCCAAAACATAGCTGTGTTAATCTGAAAGACAGCTGATTTTTCAAGGTCAGAAGTGCCTGGCTATAAATTGATGAGCTATTATGGATGTCTGTGGGTTTTTTTGATGGTTCTGTATTAATAATAAGCTTGCAGAACAGGCCATAAAAATTTCATTTAAGGGTATTAAAACATACCGGGACATTTAATCAGGTTAGAATTCCTGTCAGCTGGCTGTAGTCACGGTGTTGTTCAGTCCATCATTAACAAAGTGTGCAGGGGATCAAGACAAATGGCTGTTCCATCATTTCAGCTAGCACTGGGATGACCTTTTCCTTTTGGGCACTTGGCTAGTGGTTGAGTGGAAATACATTTTACAGTGGTGGGGACATGATGCACATGGCTGCTCTTGAGCAACCTTGCCATGAAAATCAGCTTGTGGTAGAAAATACTGCAGTTTAAAATAGATATTTTGAGGTACTGAGAATTTTGATGGGTAGCAAAGGTGGTGGTATTTCTATCAAGATTAGACCCCATGTAAGATCTGCAATATTATGTTGTGCATGAAGTCCCAGTAGACAAACTCTAAATTAATATGTCCCTTTTTACATTGAAATTAAAGTAGCTTCAAAAGTAAATGAGACTGTGAATGAAAATTAAGCTAGGAATTGCAATTGGAATTGCATTACATTATGTTTTTACATGTAGCAAATGCTTTTAAAAACAAAGATTTTCTTGATACGGAGAATTCTGATTTCAAATAGCTTAGAAGATATCTTTTTTGGCATCTTCTTTAGAATACACACAAAAAAAGTGTGCTTTTGTGCTGGAAAAGCCTTGATATAGTCCTTGGCTACATTTTTAAAGTAATACCCTGATAAATTATGCCAGTTGTGTTGTAGTGATACTACTTATGAACACTAAAAGTGCAAAATATTCAGTGAAATGAAGAAAAATATATTTTAATTAATATAGAACCTATTTCAGTTATGCCTGAATTGATCATTTTGATCATAAGGCATTTTTTATTTTGTGCTTTTGTGTCATGTATGTTTAGAACCTCTGGAAATGTGAGATTTCTCATGCTTTCATTATTTTTGTAAGAAGAAGTCAGATCCTTTCATTCCTTCTGCCTGCCACCCTGGTCATGCCTGGCAGAAACTTTTAAGCTGAGAATCACTACATGATTTAGGCTTTATTAGATTATTTTTTTTGTTTGTTTGTTTCTGTGTTGAAGAGAAGTGACCTGGACACTGTTTACTGAAGGTAAGCTCAGCATCAGTTTGCCTTGCTGAGGAATTGAGGCTTGTTCCTTGCTGTTGGCAGAGCCTGGCTGGCCAAAGGGTGAAGGATGCTCCTGACACTTCTCTTTGGAAGCTGCAGCCTTTGGAACAGCCTTACATGGTGGAAAGCCTTTAGGAGTCTCAAGGTGAAACACATCTACTTGCTCCTTCCCCGGATAATTAAATGGTTGCCCCAGTGCTAAGGAAGCAGGGTTAAGATCTGACTTCAAAGAGCTCCTCTGCTTCTGGTTTGAGTCCTGCTTATCACAGTTTTTTTCTTGTATTAGGATTGTGGGCAGAGTTTTCTACAAAAGGTGGAGAAGGTGTTATATGGGTGTTATGTGGGAAGAATAATAAGGTGTTAAATGGGATGGAGGTGCTGCGTTCTGCAGCTGCAGGATCGAGTCCAGGGAGGTTATGGATTCTGGTGACTGACATGGGACTCAACGAGATGGGCTTTGTGCTTGGTTAAGCTCAGGAAACCATTTATTCAACACAGGAACAAACTCAGCTCAGAGCCAGAGACCCCAAACAGAGGCAGGGTGGGGGTTTTGTGGGACAGAACCAGAGTGGAGTTTAAGGTCTGGGTCTAATAGGAACACAGCAAGGGAGAAACCCCAGGGGCTCAAACCCGATCAGAACACCCTGGGCTGCCACCCCACGAGGGTCCAGGGTGGGTCAACCCTTCCCAGGCTCACAGGGCCCATCTCCCAAGGCAGAGGATGGAATCCACTCTTCCTGGGCTGTAAAGCCACACTTCTCACTTTAACAATGCACATCTGAAACGAAATCTTTGCCTCCTTGGGCGGGGGGCACCTCACATATAGGCAGTGAAGTTCAGGGGCTAAATGGCAGCTTACATCGTGGGACTGCATAAGGCTGGCTGTGGCCATTTTCTTCTGCTGTAAACCCCAGGTATTTCCTATAAGATGTGCATAATATTCTCAGCAAAAGGTGTCTTAGGAAACCGTATAGAAAATGGAATTATACATAGCTTTGGTTTCAGTATCTTTCATGTGACATACCCCTACAGTCTTAGTATATAGCACAAAAGGAGAGGGAAACTCAGGAGGTTATAAAAGGTTTTTTATTAAGTGATACAGCTCCAGATAATTGTCTTTTTCCTGACTACAATAAAAGTTAAAGCACTTTGGCAAAACTGTTTTACTTCTGCATGCTGGATGTGCTAATTGTGTGACATAATGCCTTATGAAGGGAGGAGTGTATTGAGAAATTCCTTATGAATTTCTGAACATCTGAGAAAGGAGTTCTTTATGAAGCATCAGGAGATGTTTCTGCATAGCTTTATAGAAAATCTTTCCAATAAATGGCCACTATAAGTAGCCTGTGGGTCTTTAAAATTGTAGCCTTCTCACAGGAGGCCAGAAGTATTGCTTTGGTGGGCAAGTACTGATTACTCTACATTTTATTGTGTTTTAAACACACTTAACAAGCCAACCACAAACTGCTAGTAAGATTTCACTCTTGCTTTCACTGTATTTTTCCATAATATTGGTTAATCCTTTAGCAGCTACACAATATAAAATCTAAGCACAGAATAATATGTTTATTATCAATTTTCTCACCATGAATTGACTTTTGTCAGGTGGAGGTGACAAAACTCTGCTGGCAACACTTCTTTGGAAGCAGCAACCCAGCCTCTCCAAGAGCAGGCTTTGCTTCCTGCCATTCCAATAAATATTTGCAGTTTTCCTGATTTCAGTGTACATATCTTCAAAATCTGGATAGGGACTTCTAATCCTGCCTCACTGCTCCCCCTCCACTGTGGTAAATGTTTGTACCAGTCCCACCTATTTATGGGGATGTTTACCTCAGGCAAAAAGGATCTTGTTGAAAGAAAGCCTGTCTAACAAAACTTCAGTTATGGCAGCAGCCTGGTAACCTCTTGCTTGGGTGGCAACATGCCAATTAATAGTGCTAATGAACATTTTTTAAAATTAGCAACTGCAATGAGAAAAACATATTTTTCATTTACATGCGAAAAAAAAAACCCGAAAAACAAACGCACAAATAACCAAACAAAAAGGATAAAACCTCTGCAAACCACAAAACCCCCTCAAACAACATCCCCCTCCCTCCCAAACCTTAAAAAATATGATTCTGGATAACTCAAAATGCTCCAGAACCACCACATTATCTGCTGACAGCTGAATAATGGTGGGGAAGCTGGTGACAAGTCTGTTTCAAGAAATGAGGGGAAAAAAGACAGCTGTCACTTAACATGACGTTCTCAGTGTTTTGTAGAAACAATTATAAGATGCAAATTTTTTATTCACTTCTTCAGCCTGCACCTTCATTTCTACTGATGCAAACACATGCATTTAATAGTATTCTATAGTTTCTATAAATCCATTTGCTTGTGAATACTTTGGTTGTTTAACCCTCGAGTCCAAAATGTGTTCACTTTTTTCATTATCTTTTTATTATTTATCATTTATCAAAATATTTTGAGTTTCTTATTCTTAGGCTTAATGTTTTGTTTTCAAGTAAAACACCTGAAGAGCTAAATTCACTTTCAGATTATTTGGGGAGTCTTTATTCCCTGAGTGTATTTGCAAGGCGCAAAGCAGGGTCCTACCCTCCATGTTCATGACTTTTAATGTATATTTACATTATTTTGACTGTGTCATAAAATATACAGCCTGAACAAACACTGCAGCACCCTCTGTTATATTCTGAAGTTTTGGAATCCAAGTGTGATTTAACCTGTGGTGTGCTTTCTGTGTGAGCTGTGCATCTCTGTCTCCAGCAGAGCATCCCCTGGCATGGGTGAGGCACAGGGACCAAGGTCTCCTCTGCCTGGGAGGTGGAATAGGGAGAATTTTTTATTATCCTTTGGAATATTTTCTGCTCAACAGCAAAGTCCTGATGTAGGAAAGGTGTGAGGGAGAAGAATCAGGTAAAAAAAAAGCATTTCTGAGAGGCAGGAATTTCACCTGCAAAACGCAGATGTTCTCAGTTTTGGTCTGTGGGATTACCTGGAAGGAAGGACCAGTCCTGGGGTTTCTTTCAGCACTTCAAGATTTGCATCCTGAATCATATTTCCTTGTGATGTCAAGGTTTCAGATGTAGGGATTTGAGCCTTTCTTTGTGAATGGGCTCCATGTAAATGCTCTGATAGGATGATATAATCCATTAGCTTCACATGGAACACAAATAACTATTTTTCGAAAGCAATGAATAGATATTAATGAAATACAAAATTCCTAATAAAAACCCTTTAGCTTCCTATACAGAAAATTGCCATCAAAAGAATTAGACATATGTTGATTTCAGTGATACTTCCTATTTTCAGCTCCATGAATTGCTAAGCAATAGAAAAACATACTGTACTCTGGATTCTTGTAAGTCATTGCAATCTGGTACTCGGAGCCATTGTATGAGCCAAATAACATCTGTTACTCAGAAAGATATTGCAATGTTTTTATAATCCCAAGTATTTATGAGATGGAAGGAGACTGAAGGAGATAATGTGGCAAAGCCAGTCAGCTGCAACTTGAACCTTGCATGCTTGTGAGGAGTCTTCCTCCTATTTATGTTATCTTGTTACTACCTGCTATCATTGCTTTGTGTTCAAACGGATTTGTATGTCCTGGAACAGATAAAAAGGAGTATAAAAGGTAGAAGAAACAAAAAGATATATTTAATTTGAAAATAAAACATTTTTGGAGGGTCTTAGAGAATATCAAATTGGATAATTAATATTCTGTATGCATAATTGTTATAACATGTATGTCAAGCTAGATAATGTGCTACAAAAAGTAACTGCTAGAAGGAGAAGAGGGAGAATATTGACTGAAGAACATATTATAGAATGTAGCTCTTTCTCTTGCAAATTATTAGTGAACTCATTCTGTTTTAAATTATTCATTATTTTGACTGTTTTCTAAAGACATTATTTTTTATATAGTGTGGTTTTTTTGGGTTTCTCAGTAGAGGAGTTCCTTTAAATATTCAGTATTTATAGTTTGATGTGTGAACTGTTTTTAATGTGCATGGAGATAATAAACTACGCTGACATATATTTTAAAATGCTTCAGTGAATACTTTTGTATGCAAATCAGTTTGCTTGGTTACACTCAAAATGTGTCTTGAAAATGCAGGAGAATTCTATAAAAATGTGTTTGTTAAAGCATGTGGAACAAAACACAGAAAACAAGTAATTTTTTCTGTGTTTGTGTATTTCCAAGTAAAGTCTAGAACACTGTTGCCTGGTGTGTCCATGATTTGAAGCTTGCTTAAATTGTGATTTCCAGACAGTGTAGCCCAAGCAATTTTGAAGATATTTCCTTACGTTGTGGATTCCTCATATCCAGTGCAGGAGTTAAAACTGGAGGATAGAGCAAGCCAAATCAAAGGTTTATCTTCTGATTTGCTAGTAACTTGGGAGTATCCTGGAAGTACAGCCTGAAGTTTTCTCCATCCAAAAAAAAGAGAGATGATGTGGGTTCAGGGCATTCAGCTCTGTGTGTGTGTACACAGTGTGCATCCACTTACACACATGCACAGGTTTTTGCTGTTTCATCCATTCCTGTTTTTGCTCTTGGTAAAACCTCGTGATCACACAACATTTCCAGTTTCTTCTAATAGTCTGACTTCTGAATCGTTGATCATTTACTGTAATCAATTTTTTTTTCAGGGTTTATGAATTTTCAGAAAGTCAGCAGGCATATTTAGCTAAGAAAAAGCCAGGAGGGTGTAAGATGCACTCTGCTCTAATGACTGTGGTCTAAAATGCAATTCCTGGTGTTGGGGGCCCCTGAGGTGGTAACAATTGGAATCTGGGGGACAGTCACATGAAATTAGCATTTCATGCTTGTGTGATTCTTGCTTGCTTTCCCAGGCTTCTGTTGCTGGCAGCTGTCAGAAACAAGGAGTTGTGGTTGGATGAGCCCTTGGTGTGGCTCAGCACAGCCCCTTTATGCTGGTTTTGGTTTACATTTAAGTTACCTTTACTGCATAATGTGCCACTTATTAACAATTATTTGTCATTAATATATCTTCTCTTCAAAAGCAAATTGTTGAAGGGTTAGAAGCTCATTAAATATGAGAAACTGAAGTACTTTACAGCTGCTTTAGTTTCTCAAACATTCATTATCAAGAGTGCTTGAGACGCAATTGGGTGGCGAGTGTTGTGTGTCAGCTGGCGTCTGACATTCCTGGTGAGGGCTGGCATTCTCTGCCACAGTGTCTTAGAAAATGTTATCAAAGGACACAGGACACCTGATGCTAGGAACATTATTTGTAAATGATAGCTAAAAGTCAAGGATTATTATAAATGTTGTAAAAATATCTTTATGTTAGGAAACGGCAGCAATGTTAAGGATGGGTTATGTTGTACAGCAATTTTCTTCTGCTTAAAACTAAAAAAAAAAATCATTTTGATACATTTTCATCCTTAATATTTCCCCATAAATAGCATATGGAGTTTTTAACAAAGACAATAGGTACTGGCAAATAATGGCATATTTTGCTAGTGGCATGTTCTTTCCTATATGTGTCTGGTTAAAGTCACTGGAGATTTTCATTGTTCCTCATCTTTTGTGGATTAATTAATTTCTGGCGATGGACAGGGATAGAAAGATGAGTATGCCTTTCTGTAAAGATAGTGTGAAATTGTTCTGCATTTTGAATATGTTTTTGCAGTAGTAATGGAGTCTTTGGAGAAGTACACTTTAATTCATTTTCATTAGGAGTCTGGAGAACCTGAGACCAGCTCACTGGGCTTTTGATAACCTGAAGTTTTAAAACATTGCTTTAAATGACAATTTAAAAGAGCAACAAATAAGTCTGAACTCCCTACAGTCAGCTACTCAGGACATTTCCATATTCTTTTTTTGTCTTCATGGAAGAGGTATGGACCCAATGTTCACAAGATTGCCTGAGGCTGTGATTGATGTGAAAAGTGTTGCACAAAGATAATTTGGTGAAAAGCAAATAAAAGCACAGTGGGTGTTACCAAAGATAACAAAGCAAAGATAACAAAGATAAAATATGCAGATGATGCTCAGAGATTAAAGTGAATTGAGCATTTGATGATCTTTTATTATGAGTACAGTCAGTGCCTGCATGGTCACAATCTTCCTTACAGCCATGAACTCTTACTGCTTCCCTAACCAAGTGGGGCAAAAATTGATTTTCAATTCAGGATCATGTTCTAAAGTGGATGAATTCAATGGCAAATTTGCCATTTTTAGAGTTATAACTGCCTGAATATCATCCTAAAAAGGTGCAGAATCTGAAAATGCTCCCCAAAAGCGTCATATTTCCATGATTTGGCTGGCTCCACCTAAGAGCAGAGTTGAACTGGTGGTAAGAAAGATAATTAGTGTTGTAAGGATGAATCTGTAGAGTTCTCAGGAAATCTTTTTCTCCCTCTGAAATTTGCAACAACTTTTTAGAAAGCTGAAGAATGGAAAACCTGCTTATCAAGTTCTGTTCCAGCTGTGAGTTCTTGTTAATCTGTGAGCAGTAGCAGTAAGTAGGAAGAGATATTTTGACTTGTTTTTGTATTTGAAATACTTTATCCTAAATCAGGATGAAATCACAAAATCCTGTAAATCTTTATAGGGAAAGAAAAGTCCTATATCAGGTACTTAGAAACTTTTTTTAAAAAATTCACTTTTAGTGAAACTTCAGTTTGCAGTTATGACAATGGGAGGTTTGAAAACATCTGCACAAAAATGCATCAGGGAACATGTTGTATTCTATTTCACATAAATTTTTCAGTTTTGACAAAATGTCTTTATCTCTTAAAAGAGATGTTTTACCTAAAAATTCTCAGGTAGCAAGAATTAAAGCTATCAACCCTTTAAGGATGACATGTTTGAAAGTCTTTTTACCACATTACTGACAGCCCAGAGAAAGTTTAAGCAAATTTTTTGGGTGATCTGCCACATAAAAGTAGTGTCAAATTTGCTGATTTTAAGAGTCTAATGCAAATTTCCACTGTTAGTTATTCTATTCATCAATTCCTGAAACTATTTTCATCCAAGCTTGCATTTTCATCCAGTTGGGTCAGTTATTTACCTACACCTCTGCAACATGCAGGGCACACTCGCAAATCTTTAAGAGCAAACCAGAGTTAAATTATTGGCAGAGTGAAACGGAAAATAACAACAAAGCAGGGTACAGGATTTGGGCTTTTTTTCCCAACCACTTTCAGTATTCAAGAAATTAATCTTCTCAACATATCAACTAATGCAGTGAATCTAATCCTTGTTTTAGAGAAAATTTTAAATGAGGCTGTCTTTCACTGTGGTTCTGGTAATAAAAAAAGTAGTTGCTTTTAAGTGTTGAGCACCAAAGATTAAGGTTCTAACCAAATGACATAAATATAGTGATTTTAGTAAGCATTGCATAATGCTTACTAAATGAATAGCTGTTTTTTCCTCAGATCTAGCTTTTCAAAATTTCCACATTTGCCTTCTTTAATATCTAAATAAACATAGAATGAAATTGAAATCATAGTTTCTAGTTCCCTTGTATTTTGTGGACCTGATTATGCTTTTGTATTTTTTGAATGCTGGATTTTTTTATTAATTTTTTTTCCAGAAGCAAGGTTTTTCTTGTTATTGGCTACTATTCAGGTAAACACTGAACTCTATAAATCTTGTAAATCAGTGGGATTTTGTTGTTTTTACAATGTTTTCTTAATCTTTAGTAGCAGAGTAAAAATTGGTAGAGTGTTTCTGTGGTTAATTGTTGCTTTCTTTCTGTGGATATCTCAAAAGGAGATGCAAGAAGTTACCTTGCAAGAATTTTCAGGCTCAAGGTTGCATGTTAATACAGGATGAGAAGTTTCTGACATAAACAGCAAAATGGTCACAGATGCAGGATTGATCACAAGCCTCAAAGTTTCTAGTATATCAACCAAAACAAATTAGAAATTGAAATATACAACAGGGTTAAAAAAACTAGGAAAAAAATTAACAGAGTGATGTAAGTTTTATGATATTTAATCAGATCTTGTGCATGGCATTTTTTAAATATACGATTTAATTTAAATGAGTATTTCCTATTACAAATGCTAGAATTATCCTTTCAGCAATAAAAATCATCAATTAGAAACTATAAAACAGGAGTTTAAACATTAAAAAAATTTATATGAAAGGTATGTATTTCTTACTGAGGTGGAATCTATAACTACATTTAAAAATATCTGGATATATATCTAATATTATTTAATAGACCTCAACTACAGAAAAAATGGAATAAATTACTTTTAAGTGAGCTAATAGTTTTTAAGAGTTCTACTATCACAGGCAGATTCTTTTTATAACAGACATTTAATGAGGTTTGGGTTTGTGGAGAGTCTTGGAAAAAAGAGATGCATCTGCAGGGCAAGTTTAGTCCCTGATAGTGCAGAAATCTGAAACTTCCCTGTGGCTTCAGTCCCAAGGTGTTTTCTTAGAAGAGTCTGGCACTTTTTCAAAGTGGGGTTGTTAATTCCCAAGGCCAAACTGGGAAGGCATCATCTACTCCTCTCCACTTTTGACACACACAGTAATTGTCAAGAAAGTCCTTCCACAATATAAAGGCTGGAAAATGGTTTTAAGTTGTACATATGCTTCAGACCCCTTCTGAAACTTCAGACAAAGAATTAATTTTGTGATTGTTGAAAATTTATATAAAAATTTTCATGGTCAACCACAAGGTTTATTTGTCCATTCAAAATATTTAATATCAACTTCTCACAAAAAGTAGTTAATTGCTTCTGATGAGATGTTTTTGTTAAATATTCTGGCTTTATTTTTAAATCTTTAAATCCCAAACCCTGAGAACCTCAGAAATAGCTGGAAAGAAAAGAGGAAGAAGAGAATTAGAAAATGGAGGAAAATGGAAAATGAGAGGATACCACTACTCTCTTTTCAAAATCAGACATAAATTTATATTCAGGTCTTAACCTCATCAGACTAATAGACTTATATTTAAACAGGCATTTAGCAGAGCAGAAATGGTTTTCCTGTCTAGTATATTTATAACCTCGAAGGCCTTTCCCTTATTTTTCTCTTTCCCTTGACCTTTTATTAGAACACACTTTAAAGCTGTGAAGTGGCGAATGTCGTACAGCTTTGCTGGAGGCACATTAAGCTCATTCAAAGCACAAATGTTACTGTATAAAGTTCACAAACTTTCATTTATTTTGTACCCAGAAAAGAAAGGTTAAATATTCCTTTCTTTTTTTCTCTTTAAGGCAGTGACAAGTTGAAAGCCTGCTAAATGTGAGTGGGCCTTGGAAACCATGCTGTGGTCGTGAACAAATCTCAAACCGCTTTGAGTTAATTTGAGATAATTTTGCATTAAATTTATATGCCTCCAAAACATCATAATTAAATGTTTCTGGTTTTTTTTAAGGCAATCTGAAATGTTGTTTGGCTGTGTTGGAAAGGAGGATTGGATCAGTGTTATGATAGCAGTGAAGTGATGTAAGTACCCAATGAAGTGTGGTGGTGTTTTCCACTTTTAACTCTGTCTAGTCCAGTGCTGTGGATGAGTGTTTATTGTCAGTGGAAGAGTTTTAGATGCACTTTTGGAGAAGAGATTTATTGCTTCATTTCACCCCAATGAAACACAGGTCACGCAGTCCAAGGGTGCTGAGTTTGGTGTGTGGAAGGTTGGGATGGATGGTGGTGAGACCTCCTGGTCTCTGCTGATGTGCTCCTGTGACATTCCTTGTGAGTCTCAGTGCTAAAACCTTGAATTGTGTTTTACTGCTCAAGATATGGGGCTCTTAGATCTAAATTCTATTTTAATCTGAATCTCAAAAAAGATTATTGTTCCTCATTGTTCAGACTTCTCATCAGACAGATCAAAAATAGTGTTGAATCTCTGTGTATCCATGCTGGTAAACAAATCTGGCTTTCCTTAGTGATGTATCAGCTGGATAAACAATTTCCATTGGTATTGCCCTCTTTTTCTGGACTTTTGTAGGGGCCTTGCAGATCCAGATGACTCTGTACACTGACTTACCACTGCTGCCAGGATGTGGGAAGAGGATCTCCCCGTGGCTGGTGCCTGCTGGAGTGGGTTTGAGGATGATCAGAAATGGTCTCCCCCTTGCCAAAAGCACTGTGCAACTGTGTCCATCTGCATGACAACCTGAATTTCTCTCTCCCGTTTCATTCTCAGCCTATTTCCACGTATAGAATACATAGCACTCGGTCTGACAGGAGGGAGAACAGAGAATTTTTGCATTGCTGGTTCCTTTCTTTTGGTCCTTGTCATCTTTTTAGTGTGTGTCCCTGTGCAGATCCTGAGAGTGAACATTGTCATCTACAAACTTTTCATTTTGGGTGTGAGTTAGCAGTGACTAGAACTACAGTTTGTAGCTTAGCTACTACAATTGCTTTTGAGGATCAGTGCTCTTAGTTATTCATGCAGATCCCATGGAAACAACTATTCTTCTCCTGTGTCTCCTTCTGGCCAAGCCTACAGGACACTGGGTAGTCTTGACAACCATGTGGCAGTTTCAGTGTGGAGACTGTCATTATTCCTCTAACAGTGTCTGTTTCCTGTATATCAGACTGGTCATTTTACTTGAACAATTTGGCTTATTTGACTTATAGATGCAGTAGTTGCTGTAATGAATTCATGAAATATGCATATGGTGGACTAGAGGAAGCTATCAAGACTCATGCATTTTGCATGGGGCTCACTCACTTTTTTCCTCTTCCCACAGGTCTCCTCCCTCCTGGAGAACGTGGCTTAGTGTGTAAGAGCCTTATGTTTTCAATAAACTCTCCTCTTCAGGAGCCTCATTGTTGAAAAGCTTATTTGCATTTTTAAGTGTGGGTGTTAAGGCAGATTTATTCCAAAACTTTAAAATCCCAAACCTATCAGGTAAGGAAAAAAAAAAAAAAAAAAGTCCTCCAAACTGGAAATAAGGGTTGCAGAGAATGGCTGAGGTTTTTCCATGCAGTGGGCAGCATCCCAAGGCAGAGTCAGGAGGCAGAAAATTCAGCAGCGTGTCAGTCATGCTTTAAATAAAACCCCAGGTGTGCCCTCTGACCAGAGCCACATCTGGTGAGAGGGGTCATGCTGTTTCCTGGCCCTTCCTCATGCACTGCCTGTCCTTCACCCTCCCTTCCTAGGCTGTCAGGTTTTCCTGCTCTTTTTTCCGACAGTGAGAAGGAAAAACCAGATCTCTGTCTCTCTGTCTGTCTCTCCTGGGCTGCGATGCCCCAAGGATGAGGTCACCTTGTCCTGCCTTAGAGCTTCACCCAGCAAACACCACTAGTGATCCTACTGTCAGCTGTAGGAAGAATTTGGAGGTGTATGGAACACACAGAGTTCTGTGGCATGAAAAGAAAGATGATGGGTGCCCCCTCACTGCATTTGTTCTATGTTTAGCATGTCTGACTTTGTCTCTGGAAGATCAGGGCCACAGAAGGGACAATCAGGGCATTTGAAGAACAACTGAATGAAACACAAGGGTAAGCAAGGCTTAGGTTCTGAAATGCTAATTTAAAGGCAGAATGCAATGAAATGTCACATTGCATCCAAGCTTGGGGAAAGTTGGATCTTCCTCTCCTGCTTCCTGCATGTCTGCACCCACACTGGCAGTGAAGAGTGTTCATCTGAATGACATTGCCTTGGTGCTGATAAAAGTTTCACTCAAACTGGTTGTGTTAGAGCTGCTGTGGGATGGTCTCACACCACACTGATAACAGCCAGCAGAAAACCTTGAAAAACCACATGAGGACTTGCTCTTCCACTTCTTTAGCAGGTGCTGGCTGATGTGGTCTGTGCATTGTGAGTGCCTCTAACCTACTTCTTGTGCCAATGTATGAGAGCTGATGGGGTGGATTTAGGTAAGCTTGCCCAAGGAAAACCACAGCACTACTTCCATCAAAAGAGGCTGTGGGTTTATTTTTAGTTTTTATCCCCCTTTCCCTTGTCTTTCTCTTTGCAGAGTGAAAGGAAAAGAAGGCTGCAATATTTTAAAGGAGATTTCAGGTGGAGATTTGTTAAGGGCTAACCACAGTGCTGTTCTAAATATTTCAGATACTCATTCAGATCAAATGTGGACTGGAAAATGAAAGTAATTAAAAAAAAAAAATAAGTAAAACTGAGTTCACTTTTAATGCACTAATTTATCTTGAGAAAAAGCCTTAACATCTCACATCTTAAATTAAAAGAATAATCCTCTGCTTGCTTTACTTTTAAAGCGATTATTCTCTGTTTCTGTGTGTCTCACAGGTTAAAACTTCATTGCTATGGCAGATTGATAATTTCAGTTCCACAGTATATGTGTTTACAGTGAGCAACAGCAGGCATTTTAAATCCATGTCTCTCTCTTGTGTGAACTGTGAGCTTCAGGCAAAGTCCACAGAGCTCTGCAGCGTGGGGAGAACTTTTATATTCATCTCCACACTGTTTGATTTTGGCCTAACTTTAAGAAATATAATAGTCTTGCATATTAAACTGTAATGTGGTGTTCCTGTGGACTACTTACAGACCTCAAAAGCTTTCAAATGCATTTGCAGCCACCCTGATTGACAAAACCAAGAATTATTTATGCTATTGAAGGAGAAATGTGACAGACTCTGCAGCATGTTGGTGTGGCCTTCAGGTTAAAGATCTGATTTTAGCATCTCTCACTTGCAGATACGATGCCTCTGTTTATCTGTGTGTTCACTGCAAAGTGGGGAGAGCAATTCTTTCTTATAATTAAACTCTTTCAGAGCTGTGAAGGGAACTTGTTTTGTGAGAGCTCAGAGCAGCCCTGTGGCAGCCCCGGCTCCAGCACGGTGTCTGCAGGGCTTGACACAAAGACAGCACAGCTTTTCATTTGCTTTTTTATGTACAGTGCTGCCAAATGTGGCTTTGAAAGTGCTGTGCTGGTGTTAAGAGGAGTACTGGATGCTGAAGGAAATTCTTGGCTGCTATTAACTTGCTGTGAGTTATAAGTGGCATTAGATGAAGAACAAATATTATTGAGCATCAATAAATGAAGACCCTTATAATCTTTCTCTTGTCTGTCTTCAGAGTGGACTCAATAGCAGATATTTGCCTTTTATCTCCCCACCCTGTTTTCTGAGCATTTTTGAAGTGCAGATGTTGGAGGGTTTCTGTCTTATGTTTATGGGAATTTCAAAAATTGACTTATTAAAACTAAGAAAATCCTCTCTTGAATTGCATGTTTTAATATTTTTCTCTGGCACCTTCCCAAAACAATAAACTTCAAGGACGCACCAGGTACTCTCTGTTTACAGGAACATATTTCACTTTTTCAATCAGACATTGTTTTTGTTAGGTTTATGTTGCTCAGCAAATTGCTGCCTGTAAAATGCAAAATGGATTATTTGGTAATTAAAATATTTCAAGTTTATGAGAGAGATTGAAATCAATAAAATAGCCTTATTTCAGGGGAATAGAGCTATATGTCTGTTAGAACAGAATCCTGTAAGTTATAGAGGAGTAGAAATAAAACTAATAAGTGCTTTCCATTTCCTTTGGGATTGTTCTCTACTGGATGGTATGTTAGCTACGAGGATTTTTTCCTCCATTTAAATATCCCAAGAGATATATCCTTGTAATATACCTATTATTTTTCATATTGCAATTTTAAAAAGTGTCTCTCTCTGCTGGAATCTTTTAGTATTACAGCTGTGATTTGCAATGTGCCTTAGAATCTGAAATGAAAGCAGGGCATCACCTCATAGTGATGAAAATCTTGGACAGCCCAGCATCCTTGGCCTTCAGAAAGCTCAAAAGCAGAGCCAAGGAAAAAGAATATAAGGATTTCTTAGTGCTTGAAGTTAATCTATTCTGAAAGAAAGATGAAACAGAAATAGGAAAGATAATTTTTAAAAAATATGTTTTTTGTTACCACAGTAATTTTTGTCATACATTTTATATAAATGTCACCTGCCAGAAATACAGAAACTTGTACTTTGAAGGGAGGAATACTTCCAGGTGTATAATTTTGTCAAGGGTAATGCTAGCGTTTATCATGGCCAAATCTTTGCAAATGATAAATATTTTTCTGTTTCCATTTTTTTATTTTCCCCTACTGACATTTTTAAGCCAGTATCCTGTAAATGTCAGTATTGTTAATTTTACATCTTGGAAAGGTGAAAGGTTAGAGAGCTGTATATTGAGACACAGAAACATCATAGGAAGAAATTGAAGTTTAATGAGACTTTGAGTCGAGTGCCTTTCAGACTGCTTTATATAGGTGCAGGATATGTGTATGTTCTTTATTTTACTGCAGCATTTTTACCCTCAACCCCCTTTCTGTTATGTGATTTCTTGGTTTTGATTATTTTAATGAGGAAATGTGTCTGTAAACCCATGAAAACTGGCCACCAACTGAAACAGCATTGAAAAAAGCTAATGGAGAAGTTATAGTCATGTAAACTCATTTGAAAATTACTCTGGGATTGTAAAACTCATCATGGTGCCATCAAAATTGGAGTTCTAGTTATCTACTAAAAAAGATGTCTATAGGGAAATTTTATAAATTTGAGGGAATGACATTAATGAATAGAATTGACTGTATTTGCATATCAGCCATTCAGTGAGACACACCACTGAGTTGCACAAGTTTTCTTTCCTTGGTTAAGAATAAGCTTTTCCTCTGTATCTCTAAGGTTTTCCTCCTTCCTTTCCTATACCCATGGACTGTGGCTTTGTGAAGGCTGCTCAGAGGCCAGATATGAAAGCTGCTTGGAGGTGAAGTAGACAAACACCCTTAGAAAACCTGCTAAATTATAATTTCTAAAGTCATTGTCATTTTAGAAATGCATCTGTGGTGGAAAATGTAAATCCCATTTTGTTTCTTCAGAAACTCTTAACTTTTGTTAGAATAATTTCTGTTGGTCTTTGATCCTAAAAATCAAATTTTTAAATCAAAGATCAATTGAAGATCGTGGCATAAAAACGTGAAGTAGGAAAGATTTGAAAACTTAATCCAGTAGAAAATTAACAGTATGAAGAATTTTTAAAGTTCTTTGCCCTAAATAGAATCCTGTGGAGAGATTTAGACTTCCAGGTCTCCTATTAGATGCTGCAAATACAAAATTAACAAATAGAGGGAATTAACATGACTGCTGGTTGGGTACAGGTGTGACAGTATTTACAGAGTCTACAAAGGGAAAAGGGGGATTAAAATTTATGTTACCGAAGCTGCAAAGAAAACCAAAGAGAGTTAGTGTCAGCACCCAGATAAGAGAGGTGCTTCAATAAATGTACAAAGTGTGAATGTTCAGTCAGAGGTTTAAGCCTTAGGGTGAAATGAGCAGCACCTGGACTAGACATTGGTCACTGGCTTTCTCCATATTTTGAAATTTGTGCCTGAAATCCTGCTCAAAGCATTTAATGTCTTTTACCCAATATCTACAAAAAGAAAGCAAAACGTTGTGCTCCTCTTCACAACATTGTGTGGGTTGTTTTACTCATTAAGTTTTTCCCTGTTTTTTTTTTTTTTTTTTTTATGCTTATGAATTGTTTAATTTAGGATGTGTAAACATACTGCTTTGATGCTTTCACAGATGTAAAATGTTGTCAGACCAAACTGCCTTCTGAAATGCTGCAGCACCAGTTCAGCCTCTGTTATTTATGTCCTTAACATGATGCTGGTGCTACTTCAGCAGCAGCTGATGGGCAATTCCCAACACCTTTCCCTCCATTTTTTCTCCTGGTTAATGAGACCAAGGGAGGGAAACCCAGCACTGCTAAAGTCTGATGCCTCCCCTGAGGTTGCTTAATCACTTTCCTGATTAATAGGAATATTAGGTATAGGCAGGTGTTTTCCCATGTTTTTTTAACTTATAAATTAATAGGAATGCAAATGATTTGCAGTATTGGCTACAGGTTGTGGTGATCCTACCAAAAATAGTTTGGAATTGGGATTCTTGTATTAAAAGGATCCTATACCTATTCTTCTGCTGAGGCGTCAGTTTTCACATGAGAATAATACTCGTATCTAAATTATCAGAACACATTTTCCTTTTTTTTACTTCTGAACCTATGTATCAGAAACATGAGCCAGGAAAAAAAAATAAAAATTACTATTGCTACATTTTTTTCATATTTCTATCCCCATTTTATATTTAATTTTTACACTAGTAAAGTTACCAACAAAGCATGAAGAAATTTCTAGCTGTTAGTGAGGGATGAGAATATTTCAAACATCAAATGATCAGCATCTTATGGGAAATAATCTTATCTCTGTCATGTGATTTGATAAAAAAAGAGCTTGGAAAAAAGGTTCATTGCTGACTAAATGTGGAGACTCATCTGACCTTTCTGCTTAAAATGTTATTTCAAATCAAATCTATCTATTAAGGAGCTATATTATAGCTTTCAGTGTTTAAGAAAGCTCAAGTATGTACTTGGTATCTTCACACAGATCTCTCTCAGCTTATCTTCATTCTCTCTTCAAGCCATCTGCTCCTTTTCTGTGGTCATTGTTTTCCATATTAATTAGTACAGTGTCTGCTGACTAAATACGGATTTAAAGACTTAATCCCTCTATGCCTAACTGTTTGAGGGAAAAAAAAAAAAAGAAACTAGAAATAAATATAGCAATGCAGTTTGGAATTTGCAATCATTAGTATAAAGCTGTGAATGCACTTCTGGGTGTTTAGGCAGCTTGAATAATTTAGGGCCTTTATATATAGCTGACTTGTCTCATTTGATTTATCTTCTTCACATGGGATTTTGTACTATTTCTGGGTACTTTATTATCACTATTGTCTCTCACATTCATAATACAGATAGAAGCACATAGCATGAGCAAAAACTTGAGGGAGAGGGTAGCATCTGCTTACCCTCAGTTGATTTAGCATTAAGTGGTATGTAAGCACATTTAGCCTTTCCCGTCAAACACGAAATTCAAGCTCTGTGAGGCACCAGGACCTACTTTTTCTATTCACATTTCAGCCTGCAATTTCTCCATTTTCCCCCAACATTTCCAAATGAGCAGCATTGCTGATCACTAAAGGTACAACTCTATTTTAAAACAAATCCTTTCCGTCAGTCCTCGTGGTGGTTTTCTCAAAGGTATTTTGCTCCTCACAGCACATTTTCTGTGTGAAAATGAAAGGCAGCTTTTGAGTTGTGTGAAAACTTTTCACCTCCTCTGTCATGTGAAAATTATTAGCCATTTCTCTGCAGAAACCTCTCTTATTGCAGAGAAGCTGCTATGTTGACTCTAACACTGTCTAACACGTGCTAATAGTCTGTGCCGCGCTGCCCTTGCAGGTCCTGCTGCAGTGGGATTGCACTTTTGAAGTGGCTACTGAAGGACATAGACCTGATGTAGTAGGGCCAAGAGAGCTGGTCTGGATGCAAACAGACATTTGATTCCTTCTGGTTTTTGTGGGTTTGGTGTCTTGCTTTATTTTGTGATTGCAGTAGAACGTGCCCTGAGTGTTCATGCTCATGCTTCAGCACTGTCAAACACACAGCGTTGGAAAGCTGCTGATGGTTTCCCCAGGACAGGGAATACCTGCTGGACAGCTGTGGTTCTTTTTTCCTCTATATTTGCTGAGATTTCCCTAAAATGTATGAGATGGTCATAAATACTTGTGGTGCTCTAGGGAACCGTTTGAATTTTTTCCTTCTGATACCAGCACAGTATTCATGAGGGCTTTTGCTCCCTGATTCTTTAGAACTCTCACAACTGCATTTCTCCTTCAGTGAGGTATTCATGTGGAGAAATGCTCTCTGTGCTGGGGATATCCTTTAGCTCATAGATCCCTTTGGAGGGATGAGCAGATTGACTGTGGAGTGGAATGTATTGAGGAAATGGAAAATTAAAAGTTGTACCATACCGACCTGGAAAACTCAGTTTTATTTCTGCATGGCTGTGTGTGTACCCAGTGCAAAACACACAACATATAGAAATCCAGTGTGGAGGCTGCTCCAAATTGTATTTGTTAATTATTTGGGTGAGGAAGAACAAGACAGTTTTAGCTCTTACATCTACTCTATCATTCTATCTTTTGTAGACAATATTTTGTTAAAAGTACTATTGCATATTGCAATATTGCAGAATTACTATATGCAATTGAAAGCTCCTATAGTTAAGTACTTAAACAAAGTTTTGCTCTACTTCTAATACCTAATAAGTGTTGCAAATGCCTCATGTATCTATATAAAACCATATATTTGTTCCCCTCCAGCACTCTTCCAATCATAAAAATGCCTGTATTTGAAATATTGTGATTAAAAATGTGCTTTGATTTCAGCAGCACACGGTTGCTAAATGTTCCTCTTTAAAACCCAAGTTCTCCCATTCACTCACAGTTGCTAGTATTCAGTGACAAAGTGATCATCATGATTGTAATTAAATATTTATCATACAGTTCTCTTTTGTCATTTGGATGTTACAAGGCAAGCAAAGATATACTTTAAAGGCTGAATAGTAAACTATATTATGATAGTATATCAGGCAAATGAGTATTTGATGGGCTGTGTTAACGTGAGCTAAAAATAAAATCCCATCTGTTCACCTTTCAAACTGCATCAAGACACTGCATATGGGTTGAGGAATAATTTAATGGAACACAAATGAAAATATGTTTATTTCCATCTTGCCGAAACAAGTGAAACAGGGAACTTGTTAGTAAAGATGTTTTAACAAGCAGGGAATTGTGTGCTTATGGCTTTTCTGGAATATAGTAGCGCTGCAATCATTTAAAATCATAAATGAGCAGATATAGAAAGAGAGATTCACTGAAGACACTGTCTCTAATAATCACACACAGCTCAGATCTCGATTACTGGTGCCAAGAGTTGGAATTGTTCGCACAGGTAGGGATGTGCCCTGTTGGTGTCAGACCTGCAGAATGCATCGTGTGCTGTCATCTTTGGGAACACCATTCTTTACTGCTCAGATTTTTTTTTATAGTAGAATGAGTTCTCCTATACAATACATTTATCAGTTGACTCTATAGGGAGATTTTAGAACCTGATTTACCCTATCAGTGATCTGTTCCATAAAAATAAGCTGTTTCAAGGTATGGGGCGTGCTCTGTACCGTGGCTGGGTGCTGTTACAAGAGAGGGAAATCATTGGGGGTGCTGCTGCCTCCAAGTTCTTGCTGATGGTGGTGTAAATCAAAGCCACTGGAGCAACAATCATTTTTGTGTGCTCAGGACTTTTGAATGTGCTGCCTATTTTAATACTTGTAGTGGAATGATTTTTTTCTGCTTTTTCAGGTAATTGTATCTTTGATGTTGATGCAGTTGTATTCGTCTTGCTGCTCTGCTTTTCTGCAGGCTTTTACCAAGTATTTCCTATTGCTTTGTCTTTATCTTCAAAGCTCAGCCATTTCTAGTGACTTCAAATCACAGATCCCCATCTGTTGCTGGTTTTCTAAACCAAAATTAAAAGATGCTGTGTAATCTGTTAACTGCATTTGAAGGGTACGAGACAGTTTGTTTTCAAAGTAGCTCTGGGACTTGATCCTGAAATTAGGAGTTTATTTACCACGTGCAGGTCTCTTACAGATGAGGAAATACTTACCAAGGCAGGGCCAGGTAGGAAGAGTTCATTTAGCTATGGAAAAGAGCAAAAGCAAAGTATGAAAAGTCAGGAGGAGATGAGTTCAGAGAGTCTGGGTAAGACGTGTCACAAGGTTCAGGCTACAGGGGCACCTCTGGCTATGTTGCATCTAGTTCCTTGACAGAAAAAAGAATTCCTGTGTTGTTCTTAGAAGAAAATCTTCATGTGCTTTTACCCTGTGCTTCACCAGAGCCCCAGGAGAATGGGACTGCTAGGAGTGCCACAGGCTGTACGAGGCCACGTGCTCAACTTGGTGGCTGCTGTCAGTGTTTTTTTTTAAAAAGGTAACCTGAACATGCAGCTCACAAGGGGTGGGTGAGTGCAGATATGTGTGTGTGTGTGTATTTTTATATATATAAATCATAGCATTTGCTTTGGTTAAACAGATTGGATTCCCAAATAGCTGAGATGTGTTACAACAGCCTTGGAAATGAAAGCCACTTGCAAAAGCCTTATGTTAGAGAGGCATAAACTGTCTGACTTGGCATATTTTACAGGTCCCAAAAACCTCTGAAGCAGGTTGACAGGAAATACTGAGCAATTGCTTTCTGTCAGTCTTCAACAGAAATATTTTTCTTTTTTCTTTTTCTATTTTTAATTAAAAAAAGTCTTATCCAAGAATTATTCTTAGATGTGTGAAGGTACCTAAAATAGGGTGGAAAATATATAGTTTTTTCATCTCCCTCCCTGAAGATCTTATTTAAAAGACATTTTACAAAATCAAAGTATTTTCTTGGAAAATTTTAAAGAAAATCTTTGATTTGACATGAAAAAAAAAATGATGCTTTATTCTTTGACTTATGTCGAATTCTAATTTTGTGAAACTTAATGATGAAAGATCTCTGAAAAATAATGAATGTTGTCAACCAACTCCTGTTAAAACATCATTCTAATTTGCTTGTACTTGTGTACTTGCCATGCCTAAAATGTGATGGACATAGTCAGGTATAGTAATTTGTGTAAATTTCTGATTTCTGTCTCCTGCTCCTTAAAAGATTATAAAAATAATCAAAGTACATTACCCCAAATCCTAAATTTGTATTTGACTAGATAGGAATCAAGAGCACTTATTTGGTTACCACATGTGCACAGATGTGAAATGAGAGTCAGCATCTACTCATGCAAAATAACAGTTATTTTTCTTTCAATTTTTATTTGATGCAATATTTATATTTTCCCAATTAATGTATTAGATTTCTATTATCTGTGGTTAGCCACTGTTTACAATAAATTTTGCTTGAAGACTTCTTGATTCTCCTTAGGTGAAGACCAAGAAGTGAGGGCCAATAACAATATCCCTGAAATTCCCCAATAAAGAATTTGGGAGCATTATTGTGTCTTTACCGTTGTATCTTCCCATAATCAAGCTTCAGGAAAACCAGCTCAAGTGTATTGCCATGTCACATAGTCACTGAAAATGCCAACAACTTTTATGGACCACCTTGTGGTTTTACAGAGAAATTCAGTCCGATATTTGAATCTCAAACTCCATTTATAGATTTTATAGATTTTATTTTATAGATTTTAGTTGATTTAGTTGTTTAGTATTCGTAAGAGGATTCCAGATGTCAATACAGACTGCCACCAGGAAATGCTGAGTATTTCAAATTTTGAGAGGTGATCTGGCCAGATTTAATGATATGGGTAAGTAAATCTGCTCCTGCTGGAAGTGTTGCATTGCTGCCCAGCAGGGGGAGGAAAGGGAAGCTCATGAGAGGTGGTTTTTCTCATGCTCTCTTATGTGTTGATACCGAATATCATAGAATTGATATGGTTTCTTCTATGGAAAAGGTTCTAGGAAAAAGGTTTTCTGTTTTAGAAAAGGTTTGCTGTGATTTGGTGCCCTTTTATCCCACCCCCACATAAAACCACTACATCACTGCTGCCCTCAGAATCTACTGCTTGCATTTCTTAATACCTTTAACACTAGGCAGAGCAAGACAATCCAAAGGTGCTGATGGGACCAAAACATATTTATGGTGGTGTTCTCCTCTTGTGACCACTGTAATGCAAGGTCAGTGCACGTGTTATTCATCAAGGAAGTTTTAATACACTATGTTACAAATAGAAAGCCCAAGTTTCCTCTTTAGACTTTCTTTCCTCCTTTCCTCTTTCTTTTTTTTTTTTTCCCTTCAGCTTGCCTGTTAAGAAATCTTCATGAATGAAGCCTATTCATCATTTTTTTATTGCTCTTTCCCATTGTTCCCAGGAGGTACAATATTATATTAAATGCACATGCTTTTCCAAACACTTCTGATGATTTTGAAACTGGAGAGATTTTGGATTTTACGCTTAAAAGTTTGGGAAAAGACCTTAAAGGTTTCTTTTATTCTAAAGACACATCCAGGAAGAATCTTTTTTTTCCTCCCTTCATTCTTCTTTTCCCTTCTCTTCATGACTTCACAGTTAGAAAAATAATTCACTTAATGATTTTTTTTCCTTTCAGATCTAGGACAATTTCCTCTTCATTTTACTTTTTGATACTGCTGCTGCTCATCTTGTGTCTCCTGACCCCTCAGAGGCTGTACGCTAAGCCTCCCTGATGCTTGTTAATGCACTGGACTGAGGGTATGCAGAATAAAATAGATGTTAATAGATGTGTAGGTTCCCAGAGGTCTTGCTGCTCCCCCTCTCTGGCACAGAAGACACTCTGTCTGCATGGCTGCTCCTCTTCCTTCCCCTGAAACAACCAGTCTGCAAAATCATGAGGAAAATACACAACTTTGCATAGAGGAACATCTGTTAAGCTCTTCCCTTAGCCATCATGTGCATGAATAAAAATTAGCTGAAAACAGGCAATGAGTTGTCCTTGAAACTGAACAACCTTGTTACATACTTTAACAGTGTGTTTCTACTCAGGTGCTGGAGCCAGGGGTAGATATTTCTCTTTGCACAACGCTGAGCTGAACTCTGGCCTTCCAGGACCTGAAGGGAGCCTGTAACACACATGGAGGAGGATTATTTACGTGGGCCTGTAGTGACAGGACAAGGGGGAATGGCTTCAGGCTGAAAGAAGTTAGGTTTAGTTTAGATATATGGAAAAAATTCTTTACTCTGAAGGTGGCAAGGCCCTTCCACCATCCCAGGGTGCCCAGAGGAGCTGTGGCTGCCTCATGTTTGGAAGTGTCCAAGGCCAGGTTGGATGGGGCTTGGAGCAACCTGGGGTAGTGGAAGGTGACCCTGCCTGTGGCAGGATGGATGGGCTTTAAGGTTCCCTCCAACCCAAACCATTCTGGGATTCTATGATTGATAGTCATGACTATTCATTAAAATTTTTGATTTTTATGGTTCTAAACTTGAGGACATGGTTAATGATGAACATGGGTGTGGTGCTGAGTTGATTATTTGACTCGGTGATCTTAGAGGACTTTGCCAACAATCCTATGATGTTCTAGTTTGTGTCCTGTCTGCTGTCATTTCTAACACAGGAATCAGTTATTCAGGATTCAGTGGTCCATCCTTGCAGTTGATTTCTACACTACAATGGACTGCAAAAAACTGAACTGGAAATTGATGGGATTTATGTGCAGATTGTTGTGCAGCTTAACAGCACTAAACAGTGTCGTTTAAAGGTAGATCTGGGTCTGTTTATATGGCACCTTCAGCAGAAAAATCAGCAATTTCTGTGCTAAAGATTAAAGAAATCAATTGCTATTGAAGGAAATACCAAAAAACTCTTTCAAAATTGCCAACAGAGCTCGGTGCTCTGTTGTATCGTTAATTAGCAAATGCAAACTTCAGAGAAGAGTAATTCAGAAATATGACAAAGGATGTGAAAATAAAATGCCCCTAGGAGCCTCCCAAGGCAAAAATTAAAAAAGTAATTTTATTCAGAGTTGCCACCAGGCAGTAGCTTGTATCCATCCATAAATGCAGGTGGATATAGGCTGGCTTAGGATGCTTTATTCTGGGAGCAAGGATCAATACAAAGCTGTGCTGAGTCCCAGGTGAGTGTCAGGACCGCAGGAGCAGCTTGTGCTTCCACTGATGCTCTTTCTCAGACTCTCAGATTTCCAGGGACTGGCCTGGCCTCAGCAGGCAGGTGAGCAGTTCTTCTTACACTAACAATAGCAGTGTAAAAAGAGAATTATTGTTCATTGTCCCCATATAGCTTGGCTGATCCCCTGTTTGCTTTGATACCGAGGTAGTGCAGCTGCACAGCCTATGTGAATTTACATCTAGGGCAGCTTTGCCCTTCAAATATAAGCATGATGACTGAGACCTGTGATGTGTAACAATTTATTTGGTTTTTCTCACAATACCTGCCTTGGGAAGAGAACAGTTTGGACTGTGCATCCTAAATCAAACACTTATGAAACCTTGTTATTCCATGAATGGATACTTTCCTAGTTTATTGCACATCATCTTAGCAATAAGGTGGAGATTTTTTGAATGTGTACATTAACTTACTTGAAAATTATGCATGCAAATGTTGCTCCCGTTTGTCTTCCAGAAGGCAGTTAATGTCTCTCTTCCTCTGGTACCAGGTAGCCTACTGGGACATAAAAATAATTAATGCCTTAGAAGCACTATCTCACAGAATGCTATGTTTGTTTTATTTAAGGGAAAACATTTCTACTACAGGTTAAAAAAATCAGGCTAAGATTTGTGTTCCCTGGAGATAATTCAGGTACTTTAGCAGAATCTGCTTGCATTTCTCTCTGAGGATAGGCTGGTATTGCTGCTGCATGCAGCGACAGGGATTTTGGACAATATCAGTATGTGACAACTTGTGACATTAGTGTAGATTCCCACATATCCCTCTCAGTTCCTCAAAATATTTCTTGCACAGCATGCTCTCAAAAGAGCTAGGCTTCTCCAATGCTGAAACTTTGTATTAGGGAATCCTTGTAAGTATTCCTGTTCTTCATGTTGGTGTATTTAAAAGAAGGGGTTTGTTCCATTTTTAAGGCACAATTAACAGTCTAGGTAATGATAATCCAACCCTTATTTTCTTTTGTGTGAGTCTCTGGTTGCACTTGACTTTTTTTGCTCCAGTCTGGTGCTTCCATTCCTGATTCAGTTGAAAATACCTTATTGGAAAGAAAGTGTTACATACACCAGTACTAAGAGAAAAAGGAAGCAAATTCTGCTTGAGAGTAAAAATATTGATGTGCATCTCCGTCTGAAAGGTCACTTTTGGGGCTCCACAGTTTTGGTTGTACCTTATGAATGCATCACAATATTGGTGTAGGGGAGGGTGGGTGGACATGGTTGGAAATGCACAGAACTAACACTCAGCTGCTGTGTATCTGCCCCGGAATTGCTCTGCAGTAAAGCAGGAGCAGCATCCCCCAGGAAATGCCTAGTCAGCTCTTTAATTTGGGTGTAACTTAAAGTTGTCTAAATAGAATCCATATTTGTGCTTTAAACAGAGAAGAATATTAAGGGAGCTACTTGGGACACTGTAAGCTTTGTTGTAAAACTGCCAAATTAATTTTATATCCGACATATTACATTTTGAGTGCCTGGTCTGGTCTGTCAACAGACTAAATTCTATTCCAATGCAAATGAAAATCAAATGGAACTAGCCAAACACCAGAATGCTTTTGTCTCATTTTCCTCTGCCTCTCTTATACCTCGTTCTAGGGAGGACTCTTGCAGGCTTAATGGATTTGGTTCCAGGGAACATTTCTGTTGTAAAATAGAACTTTTATTTATCCTCAGCTTGAAAACATATCACAGGCTCAAAGTCATTAGTACAGATAAACCCAAATCACACCTGTGAGATGTTCTCTGTGCTCTGCAGCCATTCTCTGCAGCCCCTTTTGTGCTCTCCATATTAAAGAATTAGATTCAAAAAGAGAAGGAAGGCGACAGAGCCTATACTACAGAGACATCTGCTAAAGTGGTGCTGAAGTTGCCCAGGCCAACACGTAAAAATGTCTGAGAGCATCTTTGATGTGAAAGATGCACCTCACACAGGCTGTGTTTAACAGAGTTTGGTGACCTTGTGCTGGGGCAGGCTGGGTCAGTGCATGGAGTGATGCTCTTGCTCTGCTTCTTTCTCAGAAAGAAAGAAAAAAAAAAAAGTAAGACTGTATTAACAGATGAAAAAAGGTAGAGAGATACTTAGTAGAAAAATATGAGCTATTTACAAAAGGAATAGAGAAATTTTCTTGTTAAGTCACAAGTATGTTTACATGCTCTCACTTGTTTTAACCATATTAACCTCTGGCAGAAACAGGTCTGCTCAGTCCCCAATCAAAACATTGCCCAATCAATAAGTTAACCTGAGCTCCAAGGCCCTAAAAGAGCAAAAATTAAGATTAAAATTATGTCTGTTTTTCTCTGAATTCACAGTGATGTCAGACACTGGTTTTATGTGTAAAAAATATTTAGCAGCAGAACAAATACGGTTTGGACTCCCAGGAAAAATTGTCTTAAGGATCCTGCAGAAAATCTATGAAATCCAGTATTTATATATATATAAAAAGAAGTTATTCATGACATCTGTTGTGAGTAATGCTAATCATATGCTAGTTACACCATAAATGTAAATTAATATTAAATAAAAAATAGAAATTAAAAAATACATTCTAATTATAGCAATAAAAATACTTGTGACATGATGTGTAAAAGGTATTAAAATCCCCACCCAAAATTTGAACATGTGGATGTGAAACTATTCTTGCAACTGTACAACTCTCAGTGCTGCAGAAAAACATTTTAAATATATCTTACACATGTAAATTTAGTCTGAAGATTGTAATATATAAGCTGCCAAATGATGTGAAGAATTGGCTGCTGTAAATGCTGGAAACAAAGGAAAATGGATGTGCTGAAGTCATAAGAATAGTAATAGCCACAAGGGCAGAATGTGATAAATCCATGGGGATCAATGTTTCTGCTAAAAATGAGCTCAGCTCAGAATGCAGTGTGGTGTCCTGAAACAGGTTTCAGGATTTACTTATTGTTTTTAGGCAATCCCTCCTTGTTTACCACGATGAAATTAAGTACACTGTGCATTGAAAGTTCTTTGAATACATTTAGACCAAAAAAGTTTAGGACTTTCATGGACAATTAATTTTTTTCCTGTGATATATCTGTGGTAACGAGCTTGTAATGAATGTGTAAAGAAACAAGAGCCGAGATAAATTTGTAAGACAAGAGTCTAAAAAGCCCAAGATGTGCAAAACAGGTAACATAAAGGAAATTTTCATATGGTGATTTAGCTATTTAGTTTTTGGCCTTAAAGAGTTAATAAAAAGGGCTTTGGAAGCTGTAGGGAGAAGAAGGTGCTGGTTCCTCCTTTAACGCCCATAAAGAATATATTTAGATGCAGAAATCAGATTTAAGCTGGAACAAATCCATAGGTCCAAATGGTGTATATTCTGAGGATGTGATTATTTTCTACTGATGGCTTTAGCTGAGAGGGGAATGATGGGCATATTCAGAGGAAGGTTTTGAGAGCTTCCTTTGGAGTGAGAAGCAGGAGGGGGAGAGCGGGTTCAGGTGCTCTAACTGGTGAGCTGTGGGGATGCTGGGCAGTGTGTCATGTTGAGGATGCTTTTCCAAGTTTCCTGATGGTGAAGGCTGTTTCCAGGTGTGCTGGCATCTGAGGAGGAGCGTGGGTGGCAGCCAGGTGCAGCCCCAGAGCAGCAGCCCCAACACTGCCCTGTGTCTGCAGTGAGCTGTGCTCCACATTCTACGCCTGTCGCTCTGAGCGTGCAGTGCTGCAGGGCTTTCCTTGGGATGCTGAGCCACTGCAGGCTGGATCCTTCTCCCATAGTGCTGCTAACCTAGCTTTTTTATTTTTATTTATTTATTTTTATTCTTATTTATTTATTTTTATTTTTAATTCCTTGCTCTTCAGAGTATGACTTTGAAATCTGCCATGATGAATCCAAATTTGTAATACCTGCTGGAAGATTTCGCAGCTGGATTCCTTTGCAGGAAATGCTTTCTCTGAATTATGCTCAGGGAATGGACTTTCAGGTAGCTTTTCTGATTTTTATTATTATTTTTTTAATTTTTTAACCTTTTTTTAGTATTTCTGCTTAAAAATGCAGCTTCAAATGTTCTGTATACAGAAGGCTCTGGTGCAACTGCTACAGAGAAGAGATGAATAGATGTAGTCCAAGAAAATCCATAACTCTTAAGACTGAAAGGATCAAAAAAGTAGCTGTGCTTGTTATACTGGTGTTCACTGTTATACTGTTGTATACTGTAAACTTCAATTCATCTTTATTCTGAAAGTGAAGAACCTGTAGAAAATAAAAGGTTGAATACGTTTTGTAGAAGGACAAGCGAATCTTGCTGCTTCAATGGCCTTACAGTTTTTTCTATTTCCCATTCCCAAAATCACCAGTCTTGTAAAGGACAAGGGAAACTCCTCCAGTCAAGCTGCCCAAACAATTCCATGATTCTCTCATGATCAGTTGGACTCTCAAATTGCTGAGTACTTAAGCCTTAGCTGAAGTAAGTAACTTGATTAAAGATCTTCAGGTTAGCCTAGATATTCACATTCCATTTTAGAGCTGTTGAAAATATACAAATTGGACATAAGACAGCAACTTGGAATCACTTGCATTGTTTGAATGTTTTGTTACAAGTACTGATCAAAACTCTCCTGCAAAAATAAATATTTTAGTTATTGGGTAGAAAGTGACACATTTCCTCTAAATGTCATATAACCCCCACAAACTACAGTCTTTAAAGTGATGAAGGAAACATAGTTTTTCTGTGAACTTCAAGGAGTGTTAAGGAGGGGAGAAAAAAGGTGGGGATAATCCTCAACACCTGACCAGCTCTGTCTCCTTTTGGAATTACCTTCTCATCTCAGATCCAAAGTCAGTCTTGATCACTGAATGCTCTTAAAAGTGGCTGAAGTTGGCAGGCAAGTGAGAGTAGCTACAATGCCATCCATCCCTAACTGCATATTTAATTTGGTAAATACCTAAATTGTGAGAACATCCAAATATTGATTACAATCTCTGGGAACTGCCTTTTTTCTTTAGATGGAATGAGGTAGTTTGATATGTACCTCTATCAAACATTGGAGAGCATCAGGCTGCTCTATTTAAATTTCATGCAGCTTAGCGATGTTTTCCTCCAGAAAAATTATTTTATATGTTAATTTAAGCATCCAAATGCAGAACTTGGAATTAATGAAAACCTGCAAAATTTCAAAAACTTAAGGAGATTAAATTTGAAAATACTTAATTATGGTCTATGAAATATGCAAAAACCCCTGAGTTTTGAGCAAAGTTTTTTTCAAAAAAACAGTTTTATAGCAGTAGGCGCTTTGAATTGTCCAGGGTTCAATTTATGGTAGGGAAAATAACCCTCTAAAAGTTTGTTTCTACTGTTAATAAATAACCCAGAGCTGAAGCTTCCATTTTCAGGAGAGCAAAAAATAGATTATATTAATGAAGGGCTGGGAAAATAAATTTTCACTCTCTTGGAAAAGGAACAGATTGTGCCTCTTAATGACTTTGCATTTGTTCAAATGATTTTGTAGTCAGTTTGGAATGGATCTGAATTGTATCAGCATTTATTATTATTACTAATATCTGGACTATAGTAAAGCAAAAGTATAAAAATGCTCATGAAGAGTTGATACTGAGGGGATGGAATATGTGCACACACACCTCAAAATAATTAAGAATGTATCCAAACATTCTGGCCAAAATGAGCTATATCCTCCTTAATTTCCTGTTGTTGTTTTTTCCCTAGACAAACTAAGCTGAAAGGAGACATTGATTTAATTTGGTGAGGGATGTGTTGTCTGTCTGATGCCTTGTTTTCTGCTTGCTCGTGTCTTGCCAACAATTATCTTGTCAAGAGGTAATGCAGGCAACAGAGAAGCAGTTACAAAACTTCTGATAAAGGTAAATTTTCCACTGCAATAAAACTTGACCTAAAAACAACGATGTTATTATTTAAAGAACTTATGTGCTTGTTTTCCTGTAAAACAAATATTGCCTTTACAATTGACATTTTCTGGACCTGCATCCCAGCACATTAATGCAGATCATGGCACAAAACAGAATTAGACCTGAAATGAAGATTAATTAGAGAAACGTGGTCTAGAGCTGTGCCTGTGCTGTTTTTCAGTGCTGTTTGTTGAAATAGATGTGGCTGGAATGCTCTTCCCCTCAGGGTGTCCTTGTGGGACTGGGGACAGTGGTAGCTGGGAGCAGCTTGGGACATTCCACTCAGCTGCCCTGCCAGTGCAGCAATATATGTAGGAAGGAGCCATCTCTTTTTAGACTGTTATTGATTAGTATAATCAGCTTTAAACTCTGAGCAATTGTTCTCCATCTGTTTTAGCTTTAAAGGTTTTTGTTTCTTGCTCAGATCAAAGAAAGCTCTAGTGTCCAAAAGATGATCTGTTCCTTTCCAAAAATAGCAGTTGGAAATAATACCTCTCCCTCCGGTCCTTGGCTGATTTATATCCTGAAATCATCTTGGGTAAAACACCACTGGTACTTCTGCTGTGTGTGTGGCTATTTGGAATCTCCGCACAGGGAGAAGCAGAGTATTTGTTTTAAAGTTAAAGATAAATGCATGTACACATGTGCCATGTATAGAGGCTCTAAATTTATGTCTGTGATCCCTAAAAATCTCTTTAGACATTGGATTTCTTGATGCAGCAACCTATCTGACTTTGCGCTACTTTTGGACATGCTTGGGGGAAAAAAGGATCCCCTTTTTCTGGATACAGCTTCAAATGCTGCAGAACCATCACAGTGGGAGTGAGCAAGGTTGGGCAGCCCGTGGAGGAGTGGGAAATGTGGTCTTCAGTGCTGTGGAATAACTTTTAATTGTGGCAAGCCTTAAAGATTTTATAAAAATATGTATGTCGGCTGTCAGGCAGTGAGCTGGCTTGATGGGGATAGAATTTTGGCTGAAAGATGTCTTCTGTACTTAGATGCAGTAAATGTGAGGATTTAGGCTAAAAGGAAGAATGAGATTGAATTTACCACTTGGGTTTTTCTTTCAGAAAGACCTGGAAACTGATCGTGCATTTAATAATGCTGAGGCACAAGATGGCTGAAACATTTTCCTTCTTTGCTTTTGTAGTTCTTTTGTAAAGGTTACAATATCATCTTTTGGAGCTAGTTCAGACACTCTGGGTTTTATTTCCATTTAATTTAACATCAAATATTGAAAGTATGGTAATGTTATTTGCCTTGAGTTTAGGGTGTGAGAGAGGCAGAAGCCTTGTGTTTAGTGAGAAAAGGAAAAACTTTCATTAGAAAGTTTATATCTCTTAATATTTGCAATGCGTACAAATTAAAAAAAAAGTTCTTAGATCTTTTCTTAAATAAAGAAGACATTAGCAGTGTCACAATGAAAATACTTTTACCAAAGCTGCGATTTTGCAGTTTTTGCTGAGTTATGATGACATCATAACTCATGTTTTATTGTGGTGCCAGTTGTGAGTTTATTAAAAAAAAAGGGACTTTAGTGATGCTTATATACATATTATATAGGCTTTTTGTAGTAATTCTAGAAAATTGTTTCTCCTTTTGTTGAATGGGAGTTTCAGACAAAAATTACAGAATTGTTACCACCAGGTCTGCACACAAAATACTCCCCCATTTCTCCTAAAGACAGAACTGAATTGTGACATTCAGTTCCAATGGCACCAAATCATAAAGGCACTAAATCATTAAATTTCAATGTGTGATGTTCTCCAGCAACATTTTTTGTAACAACCATTTTGGTGATTAATTTCTGATACTTCTCAAATTACTGGGGCCACCATAACCATTTTTCTGATCTGTATTTTTTTTCAGTATTATGTACGATGTGACCTTGTCCCCTACTTCTGAACATCATGTTGTGGTTCTAATTCAAGTGCCTTAATAGTAATAATATCAATTCTTTGTTAAAATTAATCCAAAAATAATTGTGACTAAAGAATGACTAAGAAAATAGCGATGGTGTTCGTAACAGCTCATGAGAAGAAAAAGAAGCAAAACGTTGAAGTAATTTGTGAACTTTTCTGCCCATCCTTAAATATTCATGGAAGTTTGGAGATGGGTACTGGCATCTCATTGCCATGGTGACCAAGCCTTTGTGTGACATGAGTGTGAGTCAGTGTAAAGCAGAAGCCTGGCCATTCCTTCAGCTCCTGGTTTTGTTTACATTTCTATGAGCCATGGAGGAAATGTGTAGCAGCAAAAGGCACAGGAAGGTGTAAGGGGAGGGTTGACAAACATGGGAGGGAAAAAAAATGTCAGGATAAATATAATCTTTGGTTGTTAGTCACAAATTATGGAAATGCAGATTGTGGCTGTCTGCTGTCAGAATGAAGATACAGAAAACTTTATATTGGCTGGTATAGGAATCTTCCAGTTGACACTAATGTCAAGGAATCATGTGTCAAGGATAATAAGCCAAGTCAAGGATTTATGCCATACCTTTAGTGTTGATTTATATGGGCTCTCTTTGTCTAAAATTTAGCTTCTGCTTGTATGTCTAATTTTTTTTTAACCTGTTTGATTCATAATTTCACAACTTTGCATGAAAATACTTTGAAATACATACTAGAGGCTATAGTACTCATAGCAAAGCAGGGAAAGGCTAGTTTAACTGGGTAATGTTGCTTTCTAGTTTGGGTCAGTCTGTCTTTTCAGCCTCCCACATTTCTGAAATGTCAGCTGGTTAAATAAGGATTATGTTCTCCAGATTAACTAATTTGTTTGGTTTGTCCTTCACACCCTCTTCAAGCAGTGTTGCAAACAGTGGGAGCAATGAGAATCAAATGAAGGGATAATATAAAATAGATGATGTGGTTCAGTTGCCTTTAAAACCTTGCCACTAAAGCCCAAGGTGAAGTGTGGCTGTGAGACCTGGGTAAAGCCATCTTAGACACCACCTGCAGTGCCCACTGACCTTCAGACAGCTGCAGCAGTCTTAATTAACTTCTCTTCTTTTGTTAATATATGAACTTTTTATCTTACATTAATGCTTCTGAGTACTTTGTTGCATAGCCCCTGTGTTTTTGTTGTAAAACTACTGATATTTTCATTGGTGTTATTCACTAACACAAAGTCTCAGTATCAGCATTTTGTTAAAACAAAAACCTGACTACTTATATTGTCCTTATATTGAAGAGAAAACTTTGAGACTGGGATATTTGAGCTAGAAAAATACGAGTTTTCTTTGTGTACAGCAGGGGTGTGTTAACTATGTTTGGGGAAGATCATAGTGTGCTTTCAGCTTCACTTTGAACTTTTGGTTTTCCCTGTGCAAAGAAATAAAATAGGAATATGTCTCAGATCCCTCTTTGTGGGACAGAAGGAGGGAAGGGCAGAAAAACGCGTGGTCTTGTTTCGTCTCTCTCTGCTCACCTCTTGCTCAGTGTCAGCTTGGAAATCTGTAAAAATAGATTTTTGCTGTGTCAGCTTGTGCCCCCTTCAAATGTCAAAGTCAAACTGTACTTCTACCTTCTAGTAAATAATTTCTACGTGTAAAACTCTTCTCTTCTACCTGATGGCTTTGTACCCTTTGGCAGAGATGCACCCTCCAGAGCCGTGTGTTTGAGGAATGAGCAGTGGATTGCTGGCTGCATGGGATATTAATACTTGTTCATTTTGGGGCCACTCTGCAATTAAATTTCAGGCCAGAGGGCTGAGAGAAGGTTGGGGTTTCCAGTATGCACCTCCACACCAACTCCTTACCACAGGGTCCAACAGTTCCCCTTTTCAGCATCTGTAAGGTCAAGGCTGCACCATGAGCTTCCCTTAGAGCTTCTTCTGGAGGCACCTCCAACTCTGTTCCTAGGAGACAGCTCCCAGGAAATATGGAATCTGGACTATTTGGGTTCTTTCTTTCTGTATTTCCCCACTGGAGAATGTATTGTGCTGTGTAAAAGCGATGAGAATGCCCAAAATGCAATGCAAAGGGAAAAAATAAAGAGAAAGCTATAAACCTAATATGAGCTGGTGTAAGCTGCTATGGGAATGGCAAAGGGGTAAAAAAAATGCAATAATTTTTTTCTGACAAAAAAATGAAAGGCAAGTATAAAGTATAGGACTCTGCAAGAACCCTTTGCACTCTCTTCTGTATCTGCTTTGTCCTTAAGCTTGTAGTGAGATCTCCCCTGGCAGGGTTTGTGAAGGGTATTTTTTGTGAAAAGCCACTTTAAGAAATGGTGTGGAAGGTGGAATTACCATGAATTGTTTCTTTCTTCTGCCCTGATCAGATTCTGTTTCTCTCTCTGGAAATCCTGCCAGTTGCAGAGCAAGTCAAGCAGTTCAGGTTTGAAGTTGTAGATTGGTTTTTTTTTTTTGTTTTTTTTCCCTGCTGAGGTTTATGTTAAATGTAAAAGTTTAGAGGGCTCCAACCAGGGAAGTTTACCTTAACAGTGTGATAGCATCCACGTGCTACTGCCAGCCACCTCCAGTTCCACCTCATCCCATAAAACACGTTAGCAGCAGCATGTTTTGCAACACCAGTGACAATTTATGAGGAAAAAACTTCTTGCTAGTCTTTAATTATCTATCATGAGATATTAGTTGCATGCTTCTACTTACTCCCACCTTTATTCCTTTGTAACAAAGAACCTTTGCTGGATAATGAAACCATAGCAAGGTAGGAGAGCTGATGTTTCTGTGGGTATATGTTATGGCACTACTGAAAATTAAAGCTGGAAATTAAGTAATTAGAAATATTTGATGCAGACTGAGCTCTTGAAGTTTGCTGCAACCCACTATTTTCTAGCTACTTATTATGAAGCAAGAACATCACTAGAAATAGTCTCCTATTAAAAATAGGCCCTTTAATTCTCCTGTTTCATCACTTCACTGTGTGATCTGTCCTGCATGTTGAATAATTTAGGTACATCATGCACACTGTGTGATTGCAGTTTGACTGAAAATAATTATTCACATAGTTCTTGACTAGCATTGAAGTATTGACTGCTCTCCTAATAGAGCTGTTGTGATTCCCCTCAAGTTCTTCTGCTCTCTGCCTCCAATTATTTTGTCTACAGATCCTTTCCAGAAATCACATGCACAAAGGTGGAAGCAGAAATACTACCTGATATTTATATTCAGTGTGATCCTTTGCAGACAGCTGCTGTAATCCAGTTCAGGAAAGCTGTGTGTCACAAGCTAAGGATTTATCATTTGGGAAGTTGGGTTTGAACTTTTGTGGGTGGGAGAGCTGAGGGTTTAGTGTGACAGCTCACAAGGGCAACAGAGGAACTCGTAATGCAGCAGAGAAATAAATCATTAAGATAATGCAAAGCTGAAAAGAGGAACCGAGTAAGAACTGGTGCAAGATGGGAGAAAACAGAGCACTCCATTACATTCATGGTAGGATGAAATTTAAGAGCAACATGGAGACTATGCTGCTTAATTAAGCTTAATTGGGTTAAGAGAGCTGTAGCTGGACACAGCTGCCTGCTGGTGGAAGAAGTCAGGAACCCAAAAATCTACAGAAAATCAGCTGGAAGAAACTACTTTCTGTTGCTGAAGAATTGAGGCAAAAAGGTCATCTGGCTGGAATTGCAAATGAATAGCAAATTAACTCTTTGTTCTTGACTTTTTTCCCTGAAAGGTTCTGAATACGAGTGACTCTTGGTTCCTTCAGTTTTTCCACCACTTATTTGAACTGAAATGATTTTTGTGTGCAAGTATTAATTCTGCACATATGTTGGATGGAAAATTTTAAATGCACCTCACAGGAGGTGAACCAGAAAATGCCACATTTTTCAGCCTATTTCATTTTTATGTTTCAGTGATGTGCAGTCCTGAGGAAAATTTGATCTAAAAGTGTTACTGTGCTCTTTTTTTTTTTTTTTTGGGGGTGTGGGGGGGAGAATGGGAAAGTGGCTGAATTTATTAAAGATGGTTGAAGTATGGGTATAATTCAAAAATCTTCATGTCTGATCCCTTAAGGTCATTTTTCAGTGGAGTTTTTTATATCTCTTTTTGTTCTGTAAGTATGTTATGCAGCTATATCAGGCAGAACTTAAAAACATAGACATGTAAATAGTGTAAAGGGAAAAACATTGTCAGAGTTAAGCTGCTTAATAATGGAGAGACTCTGGTAAAAAGTTGCCACTTTATATTTCCATGTGCATAATGTGCTGGTAACTGCACTGGAAACAGAGGAGTTGTGGAGCCCTCTAAAATCTACAGAATTTAATTCCTATATATTTCCAAATGTGGAGAGCAAAACCCTCTTGGAAGACTGTGAGCTCCAACTGCACACAGATGATGTGCTGTAGGAGAGAATTGATATTGTCAGAGACATCTACAGAACATATGCAGAAAGTCTTTAGCATGATTGCAGTTGGCAGAGAAGACAGTAAAAGATTGTTATCCCAGCATTGCTTCAGATGAACATGGTGAAAGGGTTGAGAAAACAGGGAACTAGAAATCAGTGCTGAGTTTTCAGCCCTGAGGAACTGGGGCTTTTGGAATAGTCTGTGCTCCATCCTGAAAGGTATTTTGTAGATCTCTAAGCAGGAAGCATCCCAAATTCTTCTGGGGGAAATCACTCTTTTGCATTTCATTCCTCAAGCCTGTCCTGTCAGAACTCAGACACCTCAGGAGTTTGAAAACAGTTCATCCCCAGCTATACTAGGATTACTGCAAAGGTATTTACTGTAGGATAAGATAATCTTCCTATCTCTACATCATTGTCACAGATGAGACCTGGAACAGTTTCCAGTTCACAGGTCCATATAAACACTTATTTATTGGTAATGGAAATGACGGGGTCTGGAGTGTCTAAAATATCCCTGAGTGTCTGTTTTGAGCTTAAACTTGTTAAAATGGAGCTAGAATAACGCTGGAGAGTAAACAACATGCAAGCTGTTCATAACAATTTTCAATTTATGTGCTGCACTGAGCCAAAACAAAGGTGTTCCAGAAGTTTTAGCCATGGTTAGTCCTCCAGCAATAACTGCAGCTTGCCATCCCCAAAGCCATGGCTCTCTCTGCTAGGAGCTCCAGCTTTTAGCTGGGTTTGAGGCTGCTTTAAAAGAATGAGATGGAATGGGAAAAAGGAAAAACTTGGAAGACTCTATTATAATTAGAAAGGCAAAATTGAGTTCTGATGTAAATGCAGGTTAGACACCTTTTGGTACTGGAGCGAGTTTGGAGTTGCGCTGCTTTAAGTGCTGCCTTGTGTGTGCTGTATTAAACAGGCTCTCACAGACAGTGGGAAATGCCTGAAGTGCTTTACACAGTCCATGAAAATTGGCATCCTTAGGGGACTTCCTCCCTGCTTTCATAATTTCACTGCTTCATTTATTCACTAAATGGCTGTTTCTCTGTACAGCTGGGATAGGCACTTGAGGGGCAGCAGATCCATGTGCTTTGCTGTTCTCCAGGCAACTGAGCCTTCTGCTCCATTCACCTGCTCCATACACCAATAACTCTCCTGGCAATCATAGCCAGGAGCCACAAGATTATTATTTTTTTAAAATAACACCTTTAAGGTTTAATATTTTTATATATCTGGGTTTTTAATTCTACATCTGCCAGGTATTGCTAGTAACCATTTTAACAGTATCTGTAATAAAATAGAAAAAAGGAACGATAGGATTTCTTTTAAAGGATGCTTTCAAAACTGATTTTACTGCAGATGATTTCTGTCTCACAGCTTGTTGCAAACAAGATGACTATTCTGATGAGATTTGTATAATGTTAGTGACTTCTGTGATGAGGGCAGAAATTTTAATTATAGAGAAATGCATACTGCTTTATTCCTCCCTTTGTTAGAAATTCCCATTTCTTACTTTTATAAATGCCTTTTCTTACAGCCTTTTAATGGACTGTAAAGTAATTGGAGATAAAACTTTTTTTTCATAATAGCAGTGAATGTTAAGGGAAAAAAAACAAAAATATCTAGACAAGACCATAAGGTAACACTGGTAGTTTCAGATGTGTCTGACTGAAAACTAGGAAAATGAGACTGTTTTCTCATGCCAACCAGAGCCCATTTTGCATCTGGACAATTAATGTAAACCTCAGGGTTCTGAAAATGTGTGTCCTGTCTTGCTTTGAGCAGTTCTCAGGGCTCCAGCTGAAGCACTTCCTTTGGAAGCTTGTTTCACCAACTAAAGTTTTGCTGTCAAAAATACTTCTTGCTGTTTAGCCTGCATTTTCACTGCCAGGAACATTTCTTGATGTTCAGTTTATATATGACCTTTCATAAGTTCCTTGTATATCCTTCAAAAACTTCCATAAATAGGCTTATGTAGACATCCTACTCCTTGGTGGCTTTTTTTGTACTTCTTGACTTTCTCTCATAATTTGTTGGTCCTGTTTCTAGTTAACAAACTTAACAGGGTATTTTAATCCTTTAAATAATTATTTTGCATTGGAGAAACATTTTACAAGATATGTGGCTGGCTCATAAATGCATTTCATACGTGCGTATGCATTTTAAGTGAAAATTTGATTATGTATTTAAAGTGGTTAAGATGCAAGAGGAGGCTTTTGGAGATAAGATTCTTCCAGGATCGACCTCAACTCAGCAAGTATATTAAAGTTTTATGAGTAGTTTGTACATCCCGAAACATTAAATTGCTGCTGACCAGCAATAAATATGTAATCTTGGTCACTGGGCCCTCCACAAGATAGGGTGATGGGTTTTTTTGCACTCTCTCTTAGAAAACAAAGACTTCTCTGTGAGAACTGAATTATCTGGGGTGGATGATGCTTTGGACTGGGTTCCTGAGAGAGGGAATAAACCTGAATCCTTGGGAGGCAGGGTGCTGGGGGATGCTGATGGAGTTACTCCATGATAGGTCATGTCCCTGTCCTGCAGTCACAACTGGACCTGTGCCCTCAGATACCCACATTTTACATTGTGAGGTTAACCACACCCCTGGGTCTTTGGGAGCAGCCCCTCAGACCATGTGGTCTCTGTGAACATTAAAATCTATCTTTGGGCACTCCATCGTACCCATCCTGATTTATTCTGCCATGCTTGACCTGGCCAAACCCCAAAGAGAGGTCTCAGAACCCCACTGGGACACTTCTCCTCATGACCAGGTTCAGTGGAAAACATAACTAGGCACCACTTTTAAATTCTTCCCAATAATGGCTTATAATTGGTGAGTGTGCTGGTTAATAACTAATGATGTTTCATTCTTCTGAAATATTCCCTGCAAATAGCTCAGCCCAATTAAAGTGCTGGGTTTATTGATCTATGTACTATTCTTTCTCTTTCATCTTGCTGCAGGTCTTTTCATCCTTCTCTTACTGCTGGGATTTATCAGTTTTAGTTTACATCTGCATTTGCAAATGACTCTGAAATACAAGCTGCTACTTGGAAGCTGGGAAGTTTCCACCAGCTTCACTGGGTAGGCTTGGAATTTGTACTCCAAGGATGCTAAGGTTTCTGTCTCTCTTCCTACAAAGTGATTACTCACATAGTTAATTAAAAAAGCCTAGTGAATGTTTCCATAAGGCACTATTCTGGTCCCGTGGAAGGACCTAAATATAGCAAGATTTTTTCTTTAAATACAAAAAGTGACTTTTTGCTGTGTTTGTTATTAAAGACACTGCAGATAATATGCAGCATTTGTTTGAGACAATCTGCCCCATGGTCTAGATAAATTTAATTGCCACTTTCTGGTCTGTTTTCTTGACCAGTAGGAAAATACAACTAAAAAGCAGCAACAAGAACATTTTGTAAACATGGAAAATTAAACTGATAAAGAGACAAGCTTCAAGTTAGCATGTGTGGAAATAGTGGGAATGTGCCTACAATATATCTGGGATGTTTGGTGCTCATATCTTTATGTGAGCGAGCAGTTGTTGCTCTGGCTGTTTGTATTTGCTTAACCTTCTTTTATCAAATAAAATCCAGAACAAAATACAATTTCTGTCTGAGACAAATATGACTGGAATCCCCAGAAAGACTCTAAAGGTCAGTTCACCTGTTTTGAAACATTGTTCCTCGGTATCTACAACGTCTTAGTGACATTAAACAGTATAACGTGTAGGTTGCTAGAAGGTACCCCAGAGTTATATATTTAAAACACAAGCTTTAGACTAGAAATAAATAAATAAAATCTGTGATGGAAGACTTCCAACTCTGACCAGTATTTGTGGAATAAGCATACAGTAGAAATTGGAATTTAATTTGTCAGCACCAGAGCTGCAGATGTGTGGTGCTCCTGGCCCTTTGTCTGCTGGTGTGGTCAGATGTGGTTCTCACCAAGTCCAGGGAATATTGCTAAAGCTGACTTCCACACCTATTTATTTTAAAAAGAAAAATGGTGATTGCTTTATGCATAAATGGGCAAATATTTGCATTTTATAATCATTTACTTAGAGATTAGGAAAACTGAATCATAATGAGGCGCTTTTCTTCCTTTGAAATGGAGTAGAATTTTAATTAGCCTTATTTTTTATTTAGGAAATATGGCAATATAGGAGGCATGCTATTTTTATACATTTTTCTTCTTTTGCAGTGAGTTTTATATGCGGCTTCTTAACTAATATTGAAATAATTTGTTGGGCATCTACATGGACAAATTTTTTCAAATTTGCAGTTGTTAGCTAGTTCATTTCTATGGAGGGAAAAGGTGATAGTTCTGGAAATCAGTGGAAGTTGGGCATGTAATCACCAGGGTTCCCACTGAAAATTTCCTTCCCAGAGATAATCAGTAAATGATTAACCCTTAAGTGAGCAATGTGAGCATGTGTGTATGTAACTACATATATATATATATACATATATATATACACATATATACATACATACATATATATATGCATACTACATGTATATAGATATAACTCTGACATTCCAGTCAGCAAGAGCTTCCACACAGTAGTGGAAGAATAATTTCAGTTAGCAAGCAGAGTTTGAGGCAAAAAAGAAAAAAAAGGAAAGTCTGAGGGGAACTAAAGGCTGAAATGAGAGAGGTTTCTGTAAGTGACTGCTTCCATATGATCACAATGAGATTATGTTTAGTTTCTCAGGAGATATGTCTATGATTAAATTTCACTCCTGAACACCCTGGGTTCAGTGCATGATTGAGTCACCTTGAATCCAATGACCATTTAAATGACAAAAATCATGTTCAACATAAAAATAATAATTTTTACTTCACATAACTCATTTATAACGTGCCCCTCTCTGTTACACAGAGAAACAGACTGTTTCAGACTGTTGGAAAATACATAGAAGTTCAAGTGAGAATGAGGTTTTGCTACTTAACTGTGCAAAAAGTTGAGTACTAATATTCCCAGCATATTTTTTAAAGAGGCTTTCTGTAATGCAGGGCAAGCCTGAGAGAAGGAAATGTTAATTTCAATACACTGTGGCAAAGGGAGCATCTGGTCCTTAGGTCTGTATTGTGTTTTTGTGGCTTGATCATTCAGTAAGGTGCAATTTTACCTCGGAGTAGTTAAGTATAGCTATGGGGGGAAAAGGTCGTGTTCCCAACATTTACAGGATTTGTTAGAAAATACTGAACAATCTTCTGTCAGGTGCTGAAGGTCACCAAGGTACAGACTAAGCTTTGTGGAGGTCAGAATCTGCCCCTTTCTGAGAAAATTCTGCTTTGAACTGAAAAAGCTTCATTAGAATGTAAGTGGCAAAGCAGAGCAGCCTCCTGCGGTTCATCCCATACTCGCACAGTGACACACTGAGCTGTTGCTGTAGCAGAGTTAGCACCACACTTCATAAGATTAAATTCTCTGATTTTATTTTCTTGTTCTTATGTCTCTCTCAGCATAATTGAGTTATGGTCTGAGTTTAAACCTTTACTTTAGTCATAAAAAAAAAAAAAAAACAACCAAAAAATCCAGAACAAGGCTTGGAAATCTCCAGTCTTATCAAATTTTTATCACTGGCACGAGCAGCTTGAAACACAACCTGTTATCAATATCAGGTTTTATTTATCCTTGTGCTAAAACCATTGATGGTATTGATCTGCTATTGGGCTAATTGCTGCTCTGTGTAATCTAGGAAGTTGTTATATTGCTTTTCTCCATGGCACTGATGTGTTTCAAACTGTAGATCATGAGCAGCATAGTACAAATGCTAATAATCCCTTGGGTGAGATTTTGTGCTGGGGAGATAAGAATAGTTCGGTGTTGACTGGGAAGGAAAATCTCACCACCACAGTGTTGTGCTCCTTTCTGGCCATGTAGGAAATATTTGCATTTCCACCCCTTGTATTAATTTTTAAGAAAAGAGGTTAAAAGGTTGTCCTAATGTATTAATATCACCAAATATTTTGCTTTACAGCTGTGAAGCTAAGCAGAAGTGAAATGGAGAGCATCTTGTAATGAGTACAGGCAAGGACTTTATGAAAAATAAGAATTGATTTTGTGTTGAATATAGGGGGTTTTATACTTTTTCTTTTCTGATGCTAGCAATGAAATACTTTTTCTTCCTTCCTCCATTTAAGTGATGGTCTAGAGTCACACGAGCAAACCACAGCACTAAGGTAAGTAAACTATAAAACTTGAGATATTCACTACAATCATATGTGGTAAAACACAATGCAGATTATTGAGTTGTCAGCAGGGAGCTCTGAGCAGAGGTGACACTGCCTAAAATGGGGTCCCAACAAAACCTGAGATTTCTGTACCATTTTATATAAATATGCAGGGTCCAGGGCTGTTTCTGAGAGCAAAGATGGTAATTTTACACATCTGTCTGATGATGATGATGATGGAAAAGAGATGCATGATGATTATCAGGAGGCAATAGCTGATATCCAAAAAGTTTTTAGCAGTTGACACTCCACTGTTTTAAAAGGTGGAAAAGTAGCCTTGAGAAGTATTCCTGCATAATCAATGCCAAAAAGCTAATATTCATGGAAAAGCCACTACAAAATGATTGCAGCAGAGAGTGGAAGTCTTATCCTTATGGCAATCTGTGGCTATGTAATTTAAGGGAAGATTTAAAATAAATTACTGTTTACCTTGTAGAGAACGACTTCATGAGGAAGGTGAATAAACAGCTGAAAATACCAAATATTAGTAGCCTATAACTTCCCTTTCAGTTTTCCCATAAAAGGTTAATTATTTTTAATTATTTTAATTACTTTTAATACAATTATTGAAGGACAACAGGGGACAGGAAAGGGAGAAAGAACAGGCCAAAGAACTTTTACATCAGTTAGATGCTTTTAGCTCAACAGGATCTGATGAATTTTTCTCCAGGGCATTTCAGGACTAACTAAAGCAATGTCTGCTCTTAAAATTGGGTAAAATCCCAGAGAACTAGAGAAGTCACAAAATAAGCCTTATTTCCAATGACAGATGGAATGCAGAGAGTTTCAGGAAATATTAAGCAGGCAGCCTAATTACAAAAAGCAAAGAAAATGCTGTAAATTTAAATGATCCATATGTATATATGTAGAAACTGAGAATAAACTGCCGATATGGAGGTCTGTCAAGCACAAATCATGTCTCTTCTTTGATTGCTCATAGCATGTCTCAATGAAGAGCACATGAGGTGAAGGCACAGTAGCAGATGTAATCAAATTTTGGTAAAGGTTCCTATGTAGCCATCCGTAGCATTTACAAAAACAAGCAATTAGCAATGGGCTTAGGAAAATTGTGTAGAATGTAGCCACTTTATACAAGGGGCAGACACTCACTCCTCCCCAAATGAATGTAGGTATCACTATTTTCCTGTGATGATGGAAGGATTTTTTTCTTCAGGGCTTGTTACTGGACAGAAATCTGTCCTGTAAGGTAGTGAATCTTGTAGAGCGTCTGAAAACGTTTTTATTCCACTTCAAGTTTTACAGTATATAAGAGCTGGTACCTCATTGATTATGAATAAGTAAATTTGCATAATAACTACATACAATAGGGCAAATGCAAACCCAAGAGCTGCTATGTCCTGCAGTATAAATGTTCTGCCCTAAAACTTTTTATTCATTTTGCTTTGCTTTAATTGTAGGAAGTCTTAAAAAAATAAAACCCAACAGGATAGGCAAATTAATGACAAAACTGGCAAAACACATTTCCCTTCAGCGGTGTTTTGAGAAGGTTCCACACTCCTGGGATTTAGCAGTACTGCCCTTTGCAATCTGTGATTTTCCTGTTTTTGCAATGATAGATGATTAAAGATCGATTAGGTTTCAACCTGAGCATGGTTTTCAAGTAGATTTGGAAAAAAGCATAAGGCCTCTAGAGTTTGTATCTTCAGTTTCAACTTGAATGCAGGGTTTGCAAAGTCCCTCAGCAGCAAGTTAATATGACTATTCTTTATAATTCTGAAATATTTTTTATGTCTCATTGCCTGTGGTTTTCATGATGCTTCTGGTTTAATATAGGTTTTTTTTTTCCTCTTTTCGAGAGTTCAGTGCCATTGTTGACCTAAAAGCAAATCCCCAGGCTAGTGACCTTAACAAAATCCATGGCCATGCTTGTTCTGGTGGTAAGAAGTGTCCTTTGAGACTTACCTTTTTAATTTTGGATGATGTTTATTACTATTATTATATGCCATAATTGTGCTGATTTAATTTCTCTGTGCCTTGGAATGTTACATCATTGGGAAGAAGGCACATTTAGGAGCTGAGTCTGAAGCAAGTTAGCTACATAATTTTCTGTTTTGTAGGAAGTAACTGTTTGCATAAACTGACTTAAAATTTTGACACTCAGGTGCTGTGGTCCCAGGAGAAAATTCCTTTACCTGTCTCCTGGGCAGTCATCTGGACACATCTCCCATGAAGGTGAAAGTGTCTCTGAACAGCCCCTTGGTGTTTTCAAATTTCAATGCAGGACTGGTCTACCAGGATAAATTTCCTTCCCCTGAGTTTGTGGTTACAACAGGGGCACTACAACATATCTTTTGAAACAAGGTTCTTATCTAAACCCACCAGATGCATTATTTCTTTTAGATTAACCTTTTTTACAATGTCTGAAATTTTTTTCCCCCTTTCTTAATGGAAGAGATTCTGATGTTCTCAGGAAGAGCAGATTTGTCAAAATAAAAGTAACTTTGTTAAGTTCCACTATATAATAAGAATATAATGTTTAAAAGTTATGCCAGGCCCCACACAAAGTCCCCAGATCTTTGTCTCTTCTTGTCTTCAGTGATTTAGGACTTGAAGTGAGATTTGAAAAAACTGTTTATTTTTGAACATTTCTGTGCTGCTCATTAATAAAAAGAAGTTTTGGTAATTAGGCTATGATGACAGAAACTAAATATGCGTCAAGGAATCCCATTAATCTCTAAAAATGTAAGTGATCTTTTTAGTAGTGTTTTCATTCACTAATACTAATATCAAATTAATAATATCACACAGTAACTGCCAAGATTCTCCTCTCCTGTGTAAGGGAAGTGGGAAATGGTATTATTAGAATTCTTCTGCCATTTTACAGAAGAAAAGGCTGGAACAAACACACGCACAGACCCGAAACCAAGTAAAAAAATATCAACAAAAACAAAACCAGAAACCCCAAACAAGAAAATTCCCTGAACTTGCATGGTACAGTGGGTTCCAAGAAGCATTGGAATCAATAACCATTGCCCTTGCAATCAGTCCCTCACAGCATACACAGGGCACAATCCATAAACTGCTATTTGCATAGATTGGGAATAAAGTAAGATTTATATTCAACTGGTACTGGCAAGATTAAAAAATCGTGGGCTTCAGATGGCTGACAACAGTAGAACTTCAGAAGTCGAAGAGAAATCCAAAAGGAGTTGCATCTTTTAGTGACATTGATACAGTGATGTGAAATAATATTGGAAGCACTGAAATTAAAGGCACAGTTCCCACAGATGTTTTGGAAGGTGGCATCCATCATGCTCTGGTGTAGATGTGGGGTGGGAGAGGTTATTCTTAGCAGCCAGCTCCGAGAAAACTGCTCTCCCTGGATTTTCTTGCTCATTGAGCTGGAAGAGGATGGCTAAAATGAAGAGTTGCCAAAGTAGCTTTTTAATTAAAATGCAATTCCGAACCCTTTCCTGGAGGAAATTTTCTGTTGTCTTGAGAGGGAATGCAGACCAGGGGAGATAAGCTGAAGCTCATGTTTCTGAGTATGTTCTTATGTGCAGTTTACTGGATGTCATAAAGCATCCATGCTACAGTAAATTTAATATAACCTTCTAAATTCCTGCTGTCACACAGCCACAGAAGGCCTGAATTTCAGGTTTTCTGTGGCCTCTTGGTGCTTTTGGAGCAGCAAGAAGTGACCCTGTACCAGGCAAAACTGCTGACTGGGGAATATTGCTCTTGGCATAAAGCTGGCAAAAACCTTTATACTTTGCCATGGCAGTCCCCAATTTTCTGTCATTTTAGGAATGGGAGAGGGGAATTAGTCATTGGGATGGTGAAGCCAGGAAGGAGGATTGAAGCACATGTTGTCAGAGATGAGGATGGGATGGCAGATGTGAGACCTAAATTTGTATTGGTGGGAAGCCAGGGCACAACATGCTCCATCTGTTCCTGACTGCATGTGACGCAAGCAGCCATGAACTCTGTATTATTAAGTGAAATTTACCCTCTGGGGCAGGAAATCCCCCTCTCAGGAGAGGAGAATAAAAGGGACAAGACTGGGGGGGGGGGGGGGAAAAAGAAAAGATTTTTTGTTTTACATGTTCCCTGGATGAGGAATGAAATGTGCTGAAGGGATGTGAGAGTTTTGCTTGTGGTGTGCAGTGAAAGTTGGGATTATGATCCCTCACAAGAGCAGCAGCATGCAGCTGAAAGCTGTGGGGATCATGCTCGAAGGAGATGACCTTCCCTAGACAGCAGTGAGCTCTCAAGAGTTTGTCAAAATATGTCACATGTGTACATATCTCTGCCTGCTGCAGGGGAAAACTGGTTTCTGTCTGTTTTCAGCAAGACTCTTCTGTGTTTGACAAAAAAAAATTTCTCCAAGTAGCCTGTCTCTTTGAACACTCCTCAGCTCCCTTCCTATCTCCCAGGCTGCTCTTGGCTGAACTAAAACAAGTTCCATTTAAAACCTATCCAGATTGCATTTTTCTTGTTTTTCCTGAAAGCCTAGACACCTACTGTCCATGGGTAGTGAGTGAGCTGAATTAGAGTCTGTTTATGAGAAACAAAAATGTATGCCATATTTTACAAAATGCTGTGCATGTCCTAATATTTTGCATTGTAGGAGCTTGGCTGCAGTACCTCACAGAAATGTGCATTTCCTTTCCATGGAAAACAGACTGCCTCATTGGAATAAAGGGGAAATTTATGCTGAGAATATAAAATGCTTCTGTCTGTCTTACTGTTTAGCTTAGTTTGAATCAAGACAAAAAGAGCAGTGTAAGAAAATTAAAAATAAGATTTTTGCTACCCTTTGAAGTCACAAAGAAATGCCCAAACTGTATCAATTTCAAGATCATGTGATGTCAGTTAATTGACCTGGACAACAATGCACTACAGGAGAATGTCAATAGGGTGGTCTTTTTAGGGGTATATAATCAGTAGTTTCTTTAAAGAGAGATAAGTGTCAGGACTGGCTTCATTCTGCACAAAGACTGCAAATGAAATATTCTTTATTGCTGGAGTCTTATAGAATTTACAGGAGCATAAAGAAAAAATAATCATCATAAAAGCAAGAAAGAATGATGTGTTTATAAAATGGAAGTGTCTGTAAAAACAGCTGGTAGGTGATGAAAGAAAGAGGTAATAGACAAAAGTATTATTGTTTCAGAAAGAGAGCATGAAGATTGAATTAATTTCTGCTTATTGCCATGGACACAGCTCCTGATCTAAACCTAAAACTTTCACCCCTGCCCTGTGATAAATGCAATGAATTCCTTCAGGTTCTGCCGAATAACAAAGCTCCTGGATGGTAATTAACAAAATGTCCTGAAATTAATTCTAATATATTGCAATGGTTCACTACAATTGATTATGTTACTGATAATGTAAATATAATTTCCTCTGCTTTATAACAGGAAACTTATTCACTGGAAAAATGGTCCAATAGAAATGGTGTGCCAGTGCCTTTCAGCCTGTTGCTGTGAGCGTGTGGATGGTGATGCAGCTGTATCTCAGAAATAACATAAATGCCCCTGGGATTGTGCATTCCACTCAGCTTCAATTGTGTGGTCTTTGGCTCTTTCCACTACTCTCTGTAGCAGTTTGGCAACTTCTTGGAAAGTTCTTGATTAAAGTAGAAAATGGATGTAAGATTCAGAAAGTTTTTATGCTTTTTAGTATGTCTTTGGTCATCTTGAGGTTCTCATTTGGAGCATCAGTCCTGAGAGAACAGGTGTGTTTGCCTGGCCCCAACAGGACACCTTACTGTTTAAAAGGAACTGGGTAAGAGGTAACCATGTAAATCAGAAGGTTTGTCTTTGATGCCAGAGGAAATCTGCAGTTTGTTACTATGCCCACTGCAGAGGCACTTTACTGATTTACTGTAACACAAGGAAGTTGCTCCTGCCTGTAACTTCACATGCTCTCTGAAAGCATTCCCACATGCAGGTGGGATCTGGGAATAGAGAAGACCCTTGGTGAAAGCACCCAGCTCATCCAGAAGTCTCAGGACATGCCACCTCTGAGGGATCTCATCCTGTGGGTGTGTCATGGTGGCCTCATGCCTTCGAACGGGGGGACCTGACTTGTGCTTTTAATTCAATTTGAGGAACCACAACCTGCACGGTCCAACACATTTCCTGAACATCCAGAATGTAAATTACTTTGCCATTGAAGTATTTTTCTTTCCTTCTATTGAAACTTTTCGAATGTCATTTCTGAAACTGGGCTTTCACTGAGTCACAGCCATTTTTCAGTCACCCCAGAGTTAGAGGGATTAGCTCGTAATTGAAGCTGCAGAGCCATAACCAGAGGGTAAACTCATCAACCTCGTGCATATATATCTTATTCTATACAGTAATTGATATGCATTTGGCAGATGTACCTGGTGGTCTGGGGTGGAGGGAACTGTTGACATTCCTTTTTACTTTCAACTGCAGCAATTTCATACTTATTATTTAAATTTAAAAAAAAAAAAGAGCATTTTTTGTTAATGCAGTCTGTCCTTCTATGCTACCTGACATTAGCTGTAAACTAAGATGGAAGGATTTGAATAAAACAAGCGTGAACATAACCGAATAATAGGTTATTAAATTTGCAGGAAGACAATAGATATTTAAATTAAGGGGACATCAAAAATCTGCATATAAAAATATTTAGCGTAAACTCTACAACATCTAACAAGATGAGACAAGCAAGAACTCATCAACAGAGGGAGGCTCTAATTGGAGTGGCACAGAAAGGAAGACAAAGAAAACTGGCTTTTCAACCTCAGTTGCTTTTTTTAGGGAATGAAATTTGTCAAGAAACCTAGGAGAAATCTCATTCTGCTGTTTACTGCCCTATCATCAAGGTAACAGAACGAAATGTGTTAAAAGAAAAAAAAGGCATTAAAGAAATTCTGCAAAAAGAAACAGCAATCTGGGATAGATGGAAATGCTCCCTGTGAGTCAAATTAAGCCTTAGAGCAGTATAATACTCTCTTACGTGTTATCTTCATTAGCGACTATTCTGCATCCTATTTAGCGAGTATTTCTGTGAGTGGCAGAATGCATGACGCTTGATTTTCTCCAGTGCCATCTGTCGCAGGGAATGTCTAATAATGGTTTAATCTGCTCTGTAAACACTTTTTCTGTGGGAGTATTAATCTGCCTCTCTCTCTCTCTGCTTGCTTGTTTCATGCCACCTCTTCTGACAAGGCTGGGAGCTTCACATCTCTGGTGCTTCTACCCCATCTCAAATAGGGTCACCATAACTCCTAGGCATGGTTGGAAAGTTTAGTGTTTGGAGAGTTACAGGGTGGAGAATGATAGATAATGACCATCTATTAATCTGGATTCCTTAGGAAGAAGGGAATTCTGAGCTGGGTTTAGAAAAGGAAACTTCTGTAACAGGTTTTCTTGCATGCATTTCCTGGAATGTGGTACTTGTGAACAAATGATTGCTAATGCAAAATGACTGCAAAAATTCATGATGCCCAGTTTGACCAGAACTGGCTGACCACATCTTTCTGTGCGCTACAGCATCATTCCATCTGTCGTTAAGAACAAGCACTTATGCTCACAGAAAATGTCCTGCACTTGGGTCACAACAACCCCTGCACAGAGATACAGGCTGGGGGAAGAGTGGCTGGAAAGTGGCTCAGCAGAAAAGGATCCAGGGGTGCTGGTCAACAGTGGCTGAACAACTGAGGCAGCTTGTGCCCAGGTGGGCAGAAGGTCAATGTCCCCTGACCTGGATCCAGAATAGTGTGGCCAGCAGGAGCAGGGCAGTGATTGTCCCTCTGTGCTGGGCACTGGTGAGGCCACACTCGAGTGCTGTGTCCAGTTCTGGGCCCCTCAATTCAGGAAGAACATTGAGATTCTGGAGCAGGTCCAGAGAAGGACAACAGAGCTGGTAAAGGGTCTGGAGCACAAGTCAGCTGAGGGAGCTGAGGGTGTTTAGCCCAGGAAAAAGGAGGCTCAGGGGAGATTTTATCTCTCCTTAGAGCTGCCTACAACTACTGCTGTCTCTGTTACCTGTGACAGCTCCCGAGGGAATGGTCTGAAGCTGAGTCAGGAGAGGTTTATATTGAATATTACAGAAAGGTTCTTCACTTAGAGGATGGTTGAGAATTAACAGGCTCTCCAGGGAAGTGGTCATGGCATGAAGCCCAGCAACAATTCAAGTCTGGACAATACCCTCAGGCATGTGGTGTGACTCTTGGGGTGTCCTGGGCAGGTCCAGGAGTTGGACTTGAGGATTCCTGTGGGTGCCTTCCACCGCAGGATAGTCTGTGATTCTCCTAGGTTCTGGTAAGGTGGGGGTCAGTCTCTTCTCCCAAGCAACGAGTAATAGATGAGAGGAAATGGTCTCGAGCTGTGCCAGAGGCAGTTTAGGTTGGACATTAGGAAAAATTTCTTCACAAAAAAGAGTTGTCAAGCACTGGAACAGGCTAGCCAGGGAAGCTGCTGAAGCACTATTTCGAGAGGTATTTAAACATTTAGATGTGGCACTTGGGGACGAGGTTTAGTGGTGGACTTGACAGTGCTGGCTAACAGCTGGACTCGGTGACCTTAAAGGTCCAACCTTAAGGATTCAATGATTCCATAAAGCAATTCCACTAGCTCAAGTGTGGTGGTGTTAATCTTCATTTACATGAGCATTTTTGACAGAAGACAGCAGCCCTCTGTACCTCATCTGAAAATATAATTGCTCTGTGCATTTAGAGATTGATCAGATCCTCCTGGAGTCAAGGAAAGGCCTCCCAGTGATTTCAGGTTTTGGGCACTTGTTAGAGACTTTTCTTTCATTCTGAGCTACAGATAAATAGCCTTAACAACAATGATCAAGCAGTGCTGGTCCTGTTTAGAAGATGAATTTGCTGGGGAAGAGAAATGAAAGTTTATGTGAGCGGTACTGTAATCTAAAGGATAAACCATTGTTTTCTTAACAGCAGTAGTTATCTCAGTAGACTGCACTTTTATCACTGAATAACAAACCATCTTTAAATCTCTGCTCAAAGTTGGCTGCCACTAAAATACTAGTAATGCTTTGAGCAGGTAGGAAAACATGTTCATTAAGGTCAAGGATCAGAGTCTTCTCTTTGGTAGGGAAATCTCCATCAAGTGAATGTCTCTATTATGATAAAATAAGGAAGTAAACTACAAGAAGGTCATTGACTGTAAGAAGCAATTTTCTAGCTCTTATTGCCTCTGAAACTCTACAGTGTAATTCACAAACAAAAGCATAAATCAACAGCAACCTTTTCCAGCAGGTTAGCGGAGAATGGGGAGAGATGAAGCCACATAGCACAGGATATTAAATTGCCACGACCAATTTTCTATAATCATTCTTAAAAGAAAGCAGAACATCTCTTCTTTACAATTACAAAGATATTTTGCAAAATCCTGCATATTTTAGGAGTGTTTCAGAGCATCCAATGTAATAACTCTTTCTGCTGTGAAAAGTATGAGCAAGCAAACAAACAAATGCAAGCACTCATATATATTCCTCTGCCACACCAGTGAATTTTCCTATCACATGCATGACTGCTCCCTATTCTGGCACTTATTTTATCACAACATTTACAGAGGCTTCTAGGCCATGAACAAGCAGTTTCAAGAAAAGTATGTAGAGGCTGCCATGTCTCATAAATACAATCCATTTTCTTTCATCTCTTGATAGCATATGCTCACCTCTAACAATTCTGCAGACTCAGCTCTTGGGAGTATTTATAAATTGTATAGGTTTGTATTTCCCAACGTCTCTCACAGTAAAAATTATCTCAGTGTTTCGATGCCTCTTCGGTGAGAAACGCTTCTTACAACCCACACAGGCATCTATTGTTTGTAATTAAGCTGAATTTGATAGTAGAATCATGGCCTTCTGAACTTACATTTAAACTTTGAATAATTGTTTTTTTTAATTTCAGGGCTTTGTTAATGTGCTGGGACTACATCAGGGTATCATTGGTCCAAGCTGCTCACACAGGTACCTTCCCCTCTGAGAGAGCCCTCACAAATGTCCCAGTCTGCAGACCATGATTAGTTTTTATAATGCCACCCATAGTGGCTGATGAAATTTAGAATGAGGGTGTTTATTGAAGGTTTGGGGTAATTAGTAAAAGAGGAAAACATTTATGCCCATGACATAAACCTGTGATGATTTGGTGGAGCTTCCCAGATAATTAAGGAATCTTTTTTGTGTGTATGTACGTGTAAATTTATAATTAATTAATAAAATGTGCTGTAAAATTGTCAGAAATAGAAACTGGCACTTGAGAAGCTGTCAGTGAAGGAGAAATTGAAATGAAAAATAGAATGTAGACTGTAAGTATATTCAGTAGCAGAATCATAGAAAAAAATCTACTCCCATATCTTGAAATTAAACTGTATGTCCTCTTTGAATTAATTTTAAGGAACTTTAGGACATTCATAATTAACTTTACCCTTCAGCTTCAAGTGCAATAAGTTACTTTTAGCTGAATATACAATTCTGTTCAATGCCAACATTGGAGATGAACATTTTTACCTGGCAGGAAACTTGATAACACAAAAGAGCCCAAAATTTGCAGAGAAAACAACAGGTGTGAAATCACTGTTTCAGTAAGTTGGCTGTAAACAAATTTCAGCCTTATGGAGTAGGGTTTGTCCCCTGCAGCCCCAGGGCTTCTGACAGCCACAGCCCAAAGGATGTGGCAGGCAGAAACATCCCTCTGACATTAACAGCACGTCCAAGGAAGGTATGGTGCTGTAATACTGGTTGTTCATAAAGAATATTTAACATTCTGGAGGGAAAGCAATGCAATAATCTGGAAGAAGCTGCATATGGCATCGAGTGCCAATTACACCTCAGTCCTGCTGTGCTCCTTTAGACACAGACAAAGAAGGACGAGGACATGGGATCTGTGGTGTTCTTCCCTCTGTTCTATTGCTGCTCTCTTTCTGTGTGCTCTTTGAATGTTTTGCTCATCCCATGTAGCACTCACATTTCCCCCATCTGCTTAACTCATCATTCACATTACAATTAAGTTCAGAACTCAGTGTCTTGCACACAAAATGGAGTAGCTAAGCAGGAGCATCTTTGCCATACGTAAGTGTTGTCTTCACAACACTTACAGTTATAAATAGTCATGTTCAAGTAAGTAAGCAAGAGAAGAAGAAATAAATGTTTCCTTTGCATTCCATGAATTTTGCTGTCTCCTTTTTGCTGGGTAAAACTTTTAGAAGGACCTTTATTTCCTGCCAGAGGTTGACTTGGATGTATCTATAAAAGTTCTCTTTTTTGAATCTTTGTTTCTCTTTAAGAACCATTTCAAAAAGGAGAAGATACTTTTTTTTTTCTTTTTTGATATAGCTATTCTAGGCAAACAGTTCAGAATACTTCACCTGTGAAATTAAAGTGCAGAAAATAACTAATATCAGCAAAATACTGGGAGCAATTTTTTTGTTTGTCTAGGACAGAATAGGAAAATTGCAACAAAACCTCAGACAAGCCTATTTGTTTGATATTTGTGATGTATTTTTGTAAGGTAGGGGTTTTAAACCAGCAGCTTGTGGAGTGTGTACAATAATTTTTCTTTTTATCTGAAGTAATCTTAAACACAATCATCTGTGTAGTCTCTGGATAAAACCTTTCTAAATGAAAAGTGATGAAACACAAAACGAGCAAACATTAACAGGCAGACAGAACCTTATAAATGGAAATGATGACTAACAGCTTTTTTTCTTCTAAATATGCTGATTTCATATGTAATTGTAGGAATAATCCATATTTTAAAAATAATTTTAATATATCTTATCTGTTTGCATTTTGTTTTGTTATGATATTCACTCCTTCTTAAAACTGCCTTTTACCTATTTTTTTTTTTTTTTTCCTGATAGGACAAGGGGGAATAGCTTAAGCTGAAGGAGGGTAGATTTAGATGAGATACTTGGGAAGGATTCCTTCCCTGTGAGGGTGGGGAGGCCTTGGCACAGGCTGCCCAGAGAAGCTGTGGCTGCTCCATCCCTGGAAGTGTCCAAGGCCAGGCTGGAAGGGGCTTGGAGCAATCTGGGAGAGTGGAAGGTGTCTCTGCCCATGGCAGGGGGTGGAATGAGGTGTTTTTAAGGTCCCTTCCGGCCCAAACCATTTTATGGTTCTGTGATGTTGTTCCACTGACAGCACTCTGCTCCTCAGTGGTGCTTTTATGGTGGGTCCAGGTGAGGTTGACCTCACTGAATTAAAATGTATTTCTTAAATGTCTTTGAAATTTAATTTCCTTGTACATAAATAGAAGGGCACTGCCAGCAGGACCCCTGTTTTCAGCTGAGAATCCCTTCCTGTAAATGATGCCAAGCATCCCAAGCAGTGAGGCCATTTCTCTGGAAATAAGTGAGGCACTGCTCCTCTGCTGGCTCTCCAGCAACTCCTGAAGTGCAGTGCACACTGTGAGAAGTGCTTCATGAGTTAGATCAGAAGCACAACTGGGATGCTGCTCTTTGATAAATATTCAAACTTCCTTTGATAAATATGACTCTAAACTTGAGGCTGCTGAAAGAGGCAAGAGGTGCAAGATGGAGGAGGTGCAAGTGGTGATAATGTCAGGGGAACTGAATGTTATTGCAGATAATGGTTTCCTCCTTCTCTGGTCATAAACACAGGGGGACAGCAGAGACCTTTATCAAAAGGCAGAGTGAGCTCAAATGTCTTTACTTTCATAAAGTAAATGTATTTACTTTCGTCCTTTTTACTTTTGGATGATGTATTAGTGAGTCTTAACAATTGAACCCGAGTATCTCCAGTACATTAGCAGGTACTTACCCAAATAAGAAAGCTATGTGTTCTAATTTACCCTAGATAATAAAAATTTCTGAGAGAAAGGCAACGTGCTGATTCATTAAAAAATATGTTTGACTTAGATTTTATTCTAAAGCAACTTTCTTAGCAAATGCAAGTAAGTTCAGGTAGAAATAACAAGTATTTTTGGCGTGTGGCCTCCAGTGAATAGCAATAATCGCAATAAAGCCATGGTAGAACTTTAGCATGTACTAATTAAATTTGAACTTCACCATTCAGTGAATAAAGGCTACAATTTGGGTAGGGATATCCTAGAGTGCTAAGTCTGTAAATTGGTAATTTGAAGCTCATTTCTAATAAAGGAGCTACTGAACTCCTAGGAATATGTGACACTGTACTCCCAGGTACCAGTCACTGAATAGCATAACTGATTTTCATAACTTTTTCCATCACAAACTGATGGAAAATTATTAGTTATATGAAACATTTCATGTAGAAAAAAAAAAAGCTGTTGCATATATATGCACACACCCTCCTTTCTGTGTAAGTGACAGCTTTTGTTATTTTATTTTGAATGCTCAAGGTTGCTTTCGGATCTTAAAACCACTATTCTTTCAGTCTTGTAAATTATTAAAAATTTCCCCATGATTAGAGGAAAGAATTTGAAAAGCAAATCTGTGAGAATAGGAAGAAATGAATATAAAGAGCTCTATTTGAACCTCCATAAAGGTGAAGGGATTTTTTTCCTGTGGACTGAATTACAGCACATTATAACTCAGTTTTTTTTGTAAGATCTTTCATTCTTTTTCATACTTTTAAGTGAGTGAAGACTGGGGGAGGGGAAAATATAAAACAAAAAATAGAAGTGGATGAATAGATCTTGATTTATTTTGATTAGTTGTAATTGGACAGTAAAAAAATATAGGATTGGCTCCCTTAGCTGGCTGTGGTTGAACAAAAATTTGCCATAATATAGAAAACTTGCAATTCTGTTGCCCTTTGTAATTAGGGGCACTTAAAGATATAGAAAGGATTCAGGGTCATTCTGTTTCTTGGGTAGGAATTTAGGTTTTTGAACTGCTGTGTGTGCGGATGGGTCCTCACACTCTCCATAAATGAAGAACATTGTTTAGGATATTATAGATTTTCCTTTACCAATGGAGTAGCTGCTTGAACTCTCACCCCTGATGTTCTATGGGGAAAAAAAAGGTGAATTGCAGACTGGAGAAGCAAGGGAGAGGGGAAAAAAGAAGAGGGATGGTGTTCTGATCCTTCCCTGGTAAAACTGACACTATATTTATGGCACGGAGTTCCCTAGCTCCAGGGAGGAGAAAGCCTGCTACTCGCTTCTACACAGAGATCTGTCAGAGGTATTCATCTTGAACTTTGCCCACCTGGTTATTACTGCATCAGGATGAAATATTGGGCATGGCTTTCCTTGTGAACAAGAGGAAAATGAAAAAAAAACAAAACAAAGGAAGGAACAGAAGTAGAATACAAGTTGAGATTTTTCTTGCTGCATGAGCTCTGTCTGATGTCTCCCATCTCTCCCCCAGAAAATGCAATTTGGAATAGAGTGTATTAAAAAAATGCTTTAAAGAGCCTTCACAAATTGTGCAGTGCATTTATTTATACACATTTCACCCTGACTCATTACACATCATCATGAGGCTCCCCAGGCTACGCATAAAAAGAAGAGCAGGCATAAATCAAACTGGATGCAGCTCTTCCCTTCAATGATTTTCAGATTCCACCCTACCCACCCCCACCCCATAATGGACACACAGAACATATTTTTTTCCTTATCACTCACAGAAGGAATTTCATTCCTTATATTATCATTTTTGTTATCAATAATAATGATAATCCTCATTGCATATGTAGTTTAAAGCAGGTTATAATTGTGGTGATGCAAGCTGTTATTTTTGCCATTTTTCATCAAATCTCTTGAGAATTTATCTTTCTAGCAAGTAGTTGATATTAAACTTTTCTGTCAACTTTTAAGATTAAAAGTTTCTGCTAAATAATTCTTGAGTGCTTCATCCCTCTGCTTTTCACTCTATGTATGGAAAAGAATACAACCTTTAAAGCATGCAGCCCAAATGTATCTTTTTTCTTTTCCTGTGGGGAGAGTATATAAAAAATAAATTCTCTTTGAATAGTCTATTGAAATCAAGATTGAATTCAAAGTCTTCTGAGGAGTTTTTTTTTGCAATCTGTATCTTCAGTAATTTTAACAAATTCCCTGTGGGTGGTATTCTTTCTGCCTCATTTTAGGCTTATCTCCTGAAACAATCTGTCTAGACTCTTTTATGTTCAGTGAAGTGAGAGAGGTTTCCCTGGAGGATGGAGCACATGGTACCTAAGAGAGTGTTCTGCTTTGAATTTCTCCTGAGAGAAATAGGATTTGTCCTGTCCCTTGTCAATACAAGGACATTTTCAATATTTCACATTGATGACTGAGTACCTTTTAGTCAAATTTTGTTGTCCTTTCTTGTTGAGATTGGTTGCTTTGTTTGGTTTTATTTCCTAATAGAGATGCTGATCTTTGAGGTATTCAGAATGTATTGTGGAAGGGCTCTGCCTTTGCAAGCCAAGAAGTCAGGGACTCCCCCATGGTCTGTGTGTTTCACCAGATATCTGACAATATGCTTCCAAAGGGCTGAAAAAGCCAGGATGGGGGTGCTCCTGGCCAAAATTTGAGTAAGAAAGCAGTTTTTGGAAAATGACAAAAGTAAATAGTTTTGATATGAGAGGGCAATGTCTACCAAGGGCATGAAAGGCAGCTCTTGATGGACCAGTAAGCAGGATGCTGCTGCTGGGCTTCATCCAAGGCAGAATGAAGTTAGTTACCTTTTTTTACTTCCTTATTTATTATTTTTTTTCCTCATTTCTGATGTTGCTCAGTCTCAGTGTGGAAGAAAGTGAAGATTTAATGAAAATGACAGGCAAGGCTGAGGGGAGGTAAGGTCCCCTCTCAAATCCACTAAGTGATGAGTTGAGTCAGCATGAGTCAAGATTCAACTTTATCATTTAAAAAGAATTATGTGAGGAGAGAGGAGGGGGCAGAAATGATAAGGGAGACCAAAACTGTTCCAAGTGTCCTTTGCTGAAAGAAAGATGATTCTTTCCTGCATAGACATCTCTCAGGACTTGTCTTAGGATGTGTTTGTTCAACAGCTTATGGGTCCTGCCAGAATGCTCCCAGCACACATTTTATATGTCAGTGGAGGTGAGAATTGAATCTCGCTGTTGTTCAGGTTGGTAAAAATCATCCAAAATTGTAAATATTAATTAACACTGTTCTTCACCCAGTGGATACTCAGCCTGTATAGATCAAGAGGAATTTTTTTTCTTATTTCCAAAGACTATTATGAGAAGGGTTCTTTTTTACACCGTTTTGTGGTGGTGCTTTGAAAATTTGTTTAATTCTACTTGATCAATGCTGATCTCAGTATTAAGTGATTTGGGTTTTTTCCATCTTTGCTTTTTTTAAGGTAAAAAATACCTAAGCATGCTTTCCAAATGGAGTGTTGCATTTGTTAAAAGTCTTTGGGTCAAAAATGTTTCTTTTTAATATAAAAATCTGTACATTGCTACATCTAGCAATTTTGAGAAAAGATGGAATAAATTACAACTCTAGCAGTTTAAAATGTTACAGTAGAATATAAAACAAAAGCAGGTGATCAAAATCTGTAGTTGTAAGGACTTTCATCTTCCTACCAGTAAAAATCATCAGCTTAGGTAATGATAAAAAGAGATTTTCAGGTTTTATGCAGTACAATCAACTCTTCTTTAATTTTTTTTTTCTTATGATAGCATGATTTAAAAAAAAGATGAATTGAAGTATACTGTATATGAACTTGAAATAATGGTTAACAACCACCTATTCCAGTTGTCCTGCACCACTGAATAACTGAAACATTTTGGAGGAGGGCTCAAAACCCCAGGCTTTTTCTTTTGCTCACAACTTTCCCAGCTATTAAGACAGAATGCTTCTTTTTGCAGCTCTGTAGTAGTACTGGCTGTCTCTTTGGTGTACTTTTTGAAAGAACAAATGTGCTCCAAAAGGAATTACTGCCAGGAGGGAGAGTTCTTCTCCTGACAGCTCCCTGAGCCATCAGCTGGTGGAGAGTTGCTGATCCTGATGCTAATTCAGCTCTCAGGGGTTCAGTCAGCTACCACTGAGTATCCAGCCCCACGTGAATCTTCAGAAAATAAACAAATAGATGTCTGCACCTAAATTTGGTGACTTGAGGAAAACTTTCATGAGAGTTCTTTGGTCATTAATTCCAACTTGAAGCTGCCCACTGCTTCAGGTCACCCTTCTTGGAGAGGCACTATTGCGTTTTTCAGCACTGTTCCCACAGCTGAACAAGATAGAGCCTCAGTTTATAATAAATCTGTGTCATTTAGATAATACTAATTTAGATAATTGCTTTAAATTAGGAGGGCACTTTCTAAAATTGCTGATTATATGTAAATACAAAAATATTATTTATATGCAAAAAAATAGGAATAAACAGATATTATGAAGAGTAAAACCTATGTATCTGAGGATACAGACCAGGTTTTCTGGAGAAGGCTTTCTGAAAATGCCATTATTTTTACTGGAGAGGTCTCTTACAGCATCCACTTCTTGTCTTATGTTAGATCAGGTCCCACCAGTTATGGTCACCTACTCCCCCATTCACTGTGTTGGTCACTGCTGCTCTGCTTCACAAATGTGTAAGGTCTTAACCATGATGGATATCTAATATCCTTCATGTTCAGTTAAAAACAAAGCACCCCACCCCAGAATGCTTCAAAGTAAATTTAATGTTTTCAGGTATAATTTGGCATACTTTTGTATGATGAAAACCATATAACTAATTTCTGTTTCTGGAGATAAGCATGTGTAGGAAGAATAATTAGGTAATTTTTAAAGGCTGATGGCAGATACTATTAATCTATTTAATTTTGATTTAATAAACTCAGGTACAACACATGGGTGAGTTTATGCTGCTTGTGTTAAAGTGGTAAATATAAGAGTATTGCAGTTACTAGACAAATTGTTTGCATTATATATATTGTTCTCTACTAAGTGTCTGACATTAGACTGTTGTCATAATTCTACAATTTTTCTCAATGTTATTTAAGTAATAACAATTTTTCTCAAGTTCAAGGTACCAAATACTTCATTTCAGCACTTTAAACTGAACAACATATAAATCCTCACTTGTATCTGTAATTTGCTTTGGGCTAGGCACTGCACAAAGTTTTAACATTTCAGTGTATGAAATTTTCTTTGAGAACTTGCAGCCTAGTCATGTAAGGAAGTTATTCAGATGGCATTAAATATTATTTTTTTTCCTTTGCAAGATTAAGTACCAGTTTTCTTCTGGTGTCTTGGCAGTATTTTCAAAGGAAACCACTTTTGACAGAGGTTTTTGAATCATATTCCCATCAACAGTGGCATAAAAAAGCCATGTAACACTATGTCTTTATACTGTTTAAAAGCCAATGAGTTTCCTCTCTCCCTCTGTGTGATCTGCTCTGTTGTGATGCAGAAGAAACAGTTCACATTTCCCTAATTTTTCAGTGATAAATCATGTTCTATATTGATCAGTAAGACTCAGCTGGTAGCCCAACAGTAATGTTTTATGTTTTAGTCTGGTGCAAAGAAGGGAAAAATCTTCCAAGTATTTGGTGTTTCTTTAGAAACATTTGGAAATCTGCTTGGGAAGTTGGCACCAAATTTAGTTGGCTAACATTACAGGTAAAGGAGAAAATTGTGCTTGAATGTGTAAAGAAAACAGAGGTTTAATTACTTGCTTTTTGTTGCTGTTGAAATTTAACTTATTGAAACAGCCTATCATTGCTGCAAGTAATGGTGCCTGGAAGGGACTTTCTGTTTTCTTTCCATCATTAAGGGCTGCACAGCTTTTTCACAGAAGTGAAAAACAGAGCTTATATTAATCTGTGTTGAAATTCCAAAGAGGTGTATTTCAAGTGTGAGGTTATCCATCTTTTCCTTCATGAAAACATACTTTTTAAAGGTGCCACTGGGAATGGTGTCTACACATGGATATGTCATTTTAGAGTATTGCGTTTGAGCTGCATCACATCATAAAGAGTCACTAATTTTCTCAAAATTCATAATTCACTGAAGTTCTGAGAGTGAGTCATGTGGATCTCTTGATTCAACATCTCTCCAGTCCAACAGGTTTTTTTTGAAGAGTCTGGTCTAAAAGACAAGTCATTAATATTAACTATGATTTAACTTTGTTTTCCTCTGAAAGTATCTCATTCAAGCAGCAGACACAATATCATGAGAATTGTCAAAATGTTATAAATAAGCAAATGTTTAAATTACATAAAGTTTGAAAAATAGCAGTAATCCAAGTTATTAGCCAATAATAAAAAATAGCAAACATTTGCATAACTGAATTATCAGCTAAAATCATACTGTGTTTATCCGTGCCTATGACAAAGTTGATAAGAAATAATAAATAAATTAAAAAACCCCAGACGTGCTTTTTGGGAAACCAGAAATACATGTTCCAGAAGCTTTTCCTACCACAGGCCCTCAGTGAAACTAGATGGTTTTTCCCTTTAATTGAATTCCTCTTTTCAATCTGGTTGGTGTTTTGAACTGCTATTTAAAAGCCTCGTCTCCAGGGAAACAAGATCTGTGTTGGGCCGAGAGACTCTGACTGACAAATTACAGTGCGGTTGTAGTCAGGAAAAGTGACTCTGGAAAAATGAGACTGTGGGCTTCCATAATTTTCTTTCTCTGGGACTTCCAGCTGCAGGTGGCTCAGCTGATGTGTCAGGCAGTGGTTTCTCCAGCTGCCAGTGTTTTGGGTCTGCATGGGAACAGAGGAACGAGCTCTGCCGCGGTTCTTCCTCTCATTGCCGTGCAGCAGCGCTGCCTCACGAGGTGGTGATGCTACCTGTGGTCTGCAAGGCAAAGTTAATCTGGGTTTTCCTAATTTTTAAACAGGGAGAAGACATTTGTTTGTTTGTGGGCTCTGTTCAAGCCAGCCCATTTCATCCTGATCCTCGGTTATAACAGTGCGTTGTTTTCACCTTCTGGGACTATAGCTTGGTGCAAATCTCACACAGAACAGGTTAAGTACTTAACATCTTTCTGCACAGATCAGCTAGATACCTTAAATAGACTGTTCATCATTTGACAGCGCAGAAGGAATATTTCTCCCATGTGTCTGTGCACATATGAACTAATTTTTTCTAGGAAAACTGTTGGTAGTGTTTCAAAATCAGATAAACCTCATGAGTGGGAGTGTTGCTCAGTAAGCAATGGCACAAAAGTTTGGTTTTTTTCATTGTCTCTCGTGATTTTCCCTCTGGGAGAACCATTTATGCAGCTCAGCAAATTATTTTTATAGTTATACTTTTGTATTTCTAAATGTCTTTGATGTTATAAAAATAAATGTTTAGGCCACATACGTTACATTTGGACTAGAATGGCTTGAGACTTTTTATGGTCAAGTAGGATCTCATTCCGTTGCCTTGGAACAGTCCAAAGCTGACTGAAAAGTGCATTGTGAACTGGACAGGTGAGCTTCACCTTCGTGGTTGAAGAGTGGGCAGAGGAGCTTGACCTTTGTTGCAGAGTTCTGCTGGGTATTTTTCATACTGACCTCAGCTCAATAAGTGTGCTGGGCCAGCAGATCAAGGGACTGAATTAATATTAAGCCACCCTTGATTTTCTGCAGAAACAAATGGAAGAGGTTGAGAACTTGCCCTCTGTGTTGTGGGCAGATGAAGTGCAGCTTTGGGCACTAGCTGAGCACAGAGGGAATGGCTGGTACCCTGAATGCCTGTGCAGTGGCAGTTGTCTTCTGGAAAATATAATACCTATTTAATAGAGCACTTTTAAATGCTCAGGCTGGATGAAACTCAATTATACTTAACCATTTCAAGCCAGGAAGCAGATATTTTAATCAAATTCAATGAGCTTTCTTTGTTTTATAAACCAGTGGCAACATATTAATGATAGCAATTCTGTGTCTCTGTTCCTTTTATTCATTTAGAAATCTATTATCATAAACCCCTTTTTGTTTTATTTTTCAATCAACCACCATCAGATGTTTTATATTTTAAATTTCTTCACATAAGCACACCATTATTCTAAAATGATCCTTTCTGCAGATGAGTGTTGCACTAAAGTTTCCCCTGATTATTACTTTTGACATCAGTACTTTATTGAATTAGCTGTTTCCAATTTAATTATACTTGCTTCATTGTCTAGGTCACCTTTTAAACAAATTCATATCAGTATGAAATTGCTGTTATTACTGAATTGGACTATGATGGCTCTGTGCTCATGAAGAGAATTTCTCTTTTGTTCACATTTGGAAAAGTTGAGTTAACAGTAATTTATTAAAATGGTTTAGGAATGAATTATTTCTGCTTGTAAAAGTGGATATAAATAATGTTTTCTTGTTTAGTTTTTAAAGAATATATGTGAAACGGTATTATGAAGAAATCCTTAGTTTAATTACTGTTCATTCCAGAAAGTGAAATGGCAAAGTTTTTTATTTCTGAGATATAAAATAAGTGTGAGGGCTTTACGGAACCAAGCAAAGACATTGGTCTTTGAAGGGCATAAGGTGTACAGAACTTATCCAGCTGGTGGTAGCACTTCTCCAGTTGATGTTTAAGCCTCCAAGCCTTCCTGCTAAACTTGGATGAAAATATCTAGCCACAGTTGTTTTAAGATTAGGTTTTATACTCATATTTGGCATAACACACACTGGTCATAAATAACTGAACCAAAATGTAGGCGGACAGGTTCAATGATAGAACAGTTATGACAAAATAAATGCTAATTTTAATAAGAACATATTGGTAAATCAGATTCCTTATAAACATCTTTACAATCCCATTATCCTCTCCAGTTGGGACATGCTTTTTAACAAGGTTGTATAGAGGATGTTAACGACTTGAATTAATAAAACTCATGCCATTTATATTAACTAAAACAACTGTTGCTACCACCAGGTGGTCAACTAAATACTTATTTTTTTTCTTTCCATTGTGGATGTCATATCTGCAGGGCTTTGGTGCAAAAAAAATATAGGTTTATTTTAACATCCAATTTTGAGGCTGCATGAGCTTGTTTATATATGACTGTTTTTCTTTCAGCACTTTTCATTATAATATTCCCATAGTCAGTATTAAAATTTTTAAAGGCTTGGATTTTTTTCATGGCACAAATATATATGAATGAGTTTATATGTATAAATACTTATGTGGTGATGCACATGTGAGAGGGGCCAATCTGATTTTTATTTATGCCTCAACATATGCTATACATGAGGTGAAAATCTGTGTATGTTGTGTATGTGTATTTATTTTTATTTTATACATACACATAGGTGTACTCTAGGGGCTGTTCTTGTCTTCTCTTTCTCTGTCTCTCTTTTCCCCTTTTTGCTCCCTTTTTTATCCCCTTTCTATGGGAACACTTATCTTCCTTTAGCAATAAACAGTTTTCACATATAATGCTGCTGCATTTGCCCTTTATTTTCACCCAAGAAATCTATCTAAAAGAATTGTCCCCAACTCCCCCTTGTACAGCAGGACAGGACAACATGTAATATCAATTTTTGGAGTGCAGAAGTCAAGAAAGTGCTGGCTTTCAGCTGAGCCTAATTTAGAAGCCAGAAAGATAAAGCTGAAAAGATCTATTACACAAGACATTAAAAATGAAAGGTAGCCAAGCCAATGAGGATGGGATGTCACATTATAGGGGTGGCAGGACTGGGGGGAATGGCTTCCCACTGCCAGAGGGCAGGATTAGATGGACTATTGGCAAGGAATTCTTTCCCCTAAGGGTGGGGAGGCCCTGGCACAGGGTGCCCAGAGAAGGTGTGGCTGCCTCTGGATCCCTGGAAATGTCCAAGGACAGGCTGGCCAGGGCTTGGAACAGCCTGGGGCAATGGAAGTTGTCCCTGCCCATGGCAGTGAGCAGGATGAGATGGTCCCTTCCAGCCCAGGCAATTCTACGGCTCTGTCATTACCGAGATGCTTTTGCATGGTTTTATCCCTCTCAAAGAGGTTGTTCTAAACACCTTTTTCTGTACATTTATGGGGTATAAAATATCCTTTACCTCATGGTATGTCCTTTAGCTCTATGCAGTGGCACGTTCAGAGCATCTGCAAAATGATGGCAGGTTAATAGTGAGTGACAGTCTGACTGTCCTCCCCTGTGACTGAACTTCAGCATTTTGAGGCTCTGTCCTCATAGGTTTTGTTTCACTGCCTCCCACATTTATTTCTCAGCAGGAGGGTGTGAGCAAGGCCTGCTCTGCTTTAAGAGACTCAGTCAAACAGATCTGGTGGCACCTGGACTGTGACTTCTGTACCAGAGTAGCCAGGGACGAGTTCTTCTGTGAAAGAAGACAGAACATTTGTTCTTGGTCGCTGGGCATGGATTACACAAACCCAATCCATGCTGGGCTTTTTGGACATGTTCATTCCCATGAGAGGTGCAGAATAATCTGGCTGAATTATGCTGACCTTCAAAGGAATAAGTGCTTACTCTCATTGAGCTAAAGCCATATGGAGCCTGGCAGAAATTTTCATATGTATTAATGTTTGATTGCCAAAAAATTGCTAAAAAAACTGCTAAAAAAAAAAAAATCACTTGGGACTGGACTGATGTGCACATTATTAACCACTTGATCTTTGGTATTTGCTGTATATCCAATGAGCTGGGAAAGCACTTGTTTCTTATGGAGCCATTCTCCATGTTGTCAGAGAGCTGAATCTGAGATAATAGAACCAGCAGCTCAGCAGTATTTCTTGTGCTCAGCTTGAAAAAGATGTTGGAAAAATGTCGTAGAGTTTTGCAGGAAACTTTGACATTTCATAAACAATAACAACAATGTCTTTGAAAATGTCTCCTCTGAATTCATGAGAAAGTTTGAAGATGGGTGGAAATTTCTTCTAAGGGAAAAAATATAAACCCAGCATTTAATTTACATTGACACAATTCATTTGACAATTCAACCTTAATAATAGACTAGGGTATGCTGTTAGGTTATATTATGCCAAATCATATTTTAAGGAACAAAGCCTTTTCAGTCAGCAGCTGCTGAGGTTTGAGGGAATAAATTAGTTTTGGAAACTGCGTGTTAATATTTGTCCAAAGGGAAAGTTGTACAGATCATCTGTTTTCTGGGGCATCTAAAAATATTACATGTTATGAGTTAGAAGAGAAGTAAACTTCAAAATGTTAAAATCTCACTTAGACCAAAAATTCTTCTCATCAATCAGCCTTGCTCAGTGCATATCTTCTGACATTTTTGCAGCCAAAGAAGGGACCATTTATCACCATCCCAAGTCTTCATGCTAGCAGGACTTACATCATCAGCATCAAGCAGGAGCTGACCAGGTAAGATACAGGAGGGACCCTGCACTTAAAAACAACAATAGTGACATCTGCAGACACTTCAGAATCTTAAAAGTTCTGTACTGGGGATTAAGAAGTACGAGCTTCACATTCTGTGTGAACAGGGAACTTCCAGCTGATATGGCTCCTGCTTAATATGATCTCTGTTCTTTATGGGAAGAAAGGGACTGCTCTGCCCAGAAAAGTAGAAAATGCACCTGCAAGAGCACTGACCTCACAAGCTGAGTGTTAGGGCTGCTATGGGAAATGGTCTTGGGGCAGTGATACAGCCTGGAGCAAGCTGGAGCACATGGGGCATGGGATTCTTCCTTTTGGATGGGTTTATTTTCTTTCTCTAGCTTTACTCTGAGAGTGCCAGAATAGTAAAAGGCAGACAATAAAGGAAATAACACAAGAGATAACTTGCCAGAGAGTTTGCTAAAGTAATAGATATTGAGAATGAAAATATAACATGCTTTGGAGAATCACACAAGGGTCAGCAGTACCAACCTGACTTAACACTCACCGATAAATAAGCTGGTTTATGTTGGATTCCCTCATGGGGAGTTTGTTTGGATAAATACTCTAATTTCAGTGATGAAAATATTTAATAAAACATAGCCTTGACTGGATGCCTAGTGTCTTCAGTCTTAGGGAGAGATTTAATAAATGAGGCACTGCAACTTTTATTTAGTGTCTTCAGGTGGTAAATTAACTACAAGTAGGCTTCCCTATTGTTCAATGAAGGCAATAAAAGCAGAGGGAGGATTAAAAGCAAGACACTAATTTACATCTGAGTAAATGGGCTAAAGAGTCAGACACCCTATCCTTGGTATATAATAATATTCATATGAAGGCAGAACTTCATAGAAATTAAATTTAAATATAGAGAATATATTTGAGTATATGAACAAACTCCTTTATAAATCTACTTGCCATGCCACTAAAACCAGCATGATTTCATTGCTTTACTTTTGGAATGTTCTTTGCAACTGAAACTAAGAAGAAATTTGGGGGTTTTAGGGCCCTTCATCTGACTAGCAGATCACCAACTGATGCAGAGGAATGCCTGTCCACTGAAGTCAGCCCTGGCTTGCAGTTAAAGCAGTGGGATAATAGTTTTATGTGGGTTCTCTTTTTCATGATTCATGCTGGACAAGAGCAAAGGGAAAGAAATTCTCTTTGCTTTGCCCTTTGTTTTTGGTAGATGTGTGAGAAGGGGATTGGCAGCTACAATGAGAGAGAAGATCCAGCCTGGCTGGGAAATGGGCAGGCAAGAGTAGGGAAAAGGTGGAGAGTAAAAGCTGTGCAAAACCACTTTCCAAGTGCCTGGGAAATGATCACAAGCTCCTTCAGGGCTCTTTCTGTGCACCTTCAGTGTCTGTGAGGGGTGGTGCGACCTCTGCATAGGCCCCTGCTGCGGAGGGAGACTCACATGAAAGCTCAGCACAGAGCTTTTCCCTTTCTAGGAAGGAGCCTTGGGAAATCTCTGCTCCCCTCAAGCATATTGCCATGAAATCAAGAGGAGTCCCATTCCTTTGTCTGCTGAGTTCACTGTGAGGAGCACGACAGCATAAGCATCTCTTCCTGGGGAAGCTGAGCTGAAAAACAACGTGACAGACATGGAGAAAGAGGAAGGTGCAGATGGGACCAAGGGGGGCAGGAGAAGATAAAAATACCAAAGTTAGAGAAAGAGACACAATGCCAAGGCTTGTGAGAGTTGGACCATCTGGTTCTGTTGCAGCACCTCTCCATGATCGTCTCCTCTCTTTGCTTCTCTTTGTTAGCAAGAGGAGACAGAAAAGTGAGGTGTAACATGAAGGCTTTGGTGTAAAACAGATGATGAAGTAGCCTGCATCAAGTAAAGCTTGTTTTATTCCCTGTGATTTGCACAGGCTCTCTCAGCAGTGCAGGCTGTGACAGTGATTTGCTGCATGCAGATTTTTCTCTGCAGCAATCGCTGTTTGCAGCCCCTTCCACGTGTAGAAAGTGATGCTGGTGCCTCATGGATAAATTGGGAGTCCCTGGAGCAAAGCTGAGCCTACTGATGTTTTACATGTCTGTGTCTAGTTCAAGCCAGCTTGCATGACAGCTGGTGACCTCTTCTCCGGAGCTGTGTGACACAGGAAGGCTGAGCCAAGGGGTGCTCCCTGCACCCAGAGAGTTCATCATGGAATACAAGGCCTTCCACTTCTGGGTTGCCTGTCTTGGTCCAAAATGACAGCGAGAGCTGTGTCTGTATGGCCTGTGTGCTAAAAATGGTTTCTTTTCCTCTGCTCTGCAGTACAGCTGACACATGCTGCAAGGAAGAGTAATGATCCTGTGACACATAAACCAGCCAGAGGGAATTCCTTAGTTCCCACCAGGTCATGATGGACATGGTTTGGCATGTCCAGGTAGGAGCTTGCTGTGCCATTGCCTCTCCTGAAGCTCCTCGGGAATAAAGAGCAGCCCTAAGTCTCAGTCAATCTGGCACATTTAATGGGCACTAAATTGACTTGGGAGGGATGGTGAGAAAAGCATTTGGGAAGTGTATAATAGATCCAAAATCATCTTCATGCCTGGAACTGGAGTTTCAATGTTTACAACAGAACAGAAATTTGACACGAAGACAAATTTCAAGCAAAACAACCGCGGGGAGAATGTAAGAATTCAGCAAAGCTGCTGGCAGGCTGGTAGGAGATGGGAGTGCTGAGTGCACTCTGAGTTCTGCCTGTAAGTAAAAGTGAAGCCTGCACGGAAGTCATGCCATCTCCGTAAGAAGCCCTGCACTGTTTAGCATTTGACATGCAGCATTACAAGGATGGCTGAATGACAGTCACAATAACATGTTGCATTGTTCATAACAGTCAGGTGTCAGCAAAATGGATTGATATCTAATAGGGAGCACTGTAGGATTCAGCTGAATGTAGTAAATGTTCTGTAATATCTCTCTGAAGTTTCTTGCATTTTCCTGTGGTGGTACCTGAGAGAAGTAAAAATATATGTGTTAATACAGATATTAAAGATCTAGAAGAGTACAGATACTGAAAATTTCCTGTCTGGGAAGCTCTGTGGGAGCCATATTCTTGTTTACTAGTTACAACCCCTCTTGACAGGATGCAAATTTCTATACTTATGATCAAAATAGTGTTTTCAAAAATGATTAAGGAAAGATGCAGCTGCCAAAGGGAATGCAGTTCCTTGTTAGACTGACCATAACCATGTCAAGGTTTTAGGAACAAATGGAATTTCTTTAGCCTAAGTCAGTAAAGTTAACAAAAACTTGATATATTTTATAGTGCTACTAAAGTGAATTTGCCTTAATAGAATAGGAAAAAAAATCTTTGTCCTCTTATTCAAGACTTCTAAAATAGAAAGGCCTTGAGGATAAGAGCTTTGCAGAAAACTCCTTTTCCCCATAAGAATAGTTTGCTGCTGTCATCAAATTCTGCTGCTGACACAGACCCAGATGAGCTGTCCTTGTTTTGGTATTTAGTTCATATATGTTTAAAAATCTGCCAAACTGTCAGTGAAGGTTTTTGTTCAGGCTTTGTGATCATGCAATGGCACCTTCTTGGTCTAAATCTAAGCAGAAATCTGAACAAACCCCTCCCAGTCACACAGACTCCCTGTCTTGTATGTGAAAGTTAGTTAAGTGATATGAGAAATTTTAAGTATCTTTTAAACACATCCATTTGATCCTCTAACTTGCACATATTGCAGGTGAAATAAAATGTCCAGTGTGTACTCTGGCATTCCAGGAATATGATTTGATTTGTTTTCTGGTGTGACTTGATCTTACCAAGAGTTCTTTCTTCATAGAGCACTGGCATTTGAATAGGTTTTTTTGGCTTGACTTTGTTCCATACCATTTCTGTTGTTGTACAAAGGTATCATTAATTAAAACAATTGTCCTACAGATAGATGCTTTTGTTTGGAAACTGCTCTTGGTAGGGTCTCAGCTTTCACCAGTGTGATGTACATAAAAGATTAGTCTTAAATACAAATTTCAATCTATGGAATTCAATGACTTGATGGAAACACACCCTAAGAAAACCCTGCAATCAGTGGTGGTAGCATAGTCTGAATTTCACCTGCAGTAGGTTTGGTCTTAATATCAATAGCAGAGAACTTTCTGTCCTTGCAGGCATCTGTTGTTGGACAAAGGATTAGGACAATAAATTACTGCCTCATATAATCTCCTTGGATATGCTCTAGGAATGAGTGAGTGCAGAATGCTGTAACCTGTGCTACAGCAGCACGAAAAGCAGACCCAGAACCGTGCAAAGAAGTAAAAGTAGTGAAAACTTTTGGGTTTGCATGTCCTAGGCAGAGCACTAAATCTGCTTTGTCTGATGCATAGTTGAGGTAGTTGGAGAGCAATCAGCAGTGAACTATGACAAGAGCTGAAAATCAGCATTCCCTGGGGGAAATGTTGGGTGTATTTTGACCCATGTATGGATGCACAGACCTGGAATGCTGGGTATAGAGCTTGTTCAATTTTATGTGCTGGGCACAGCTACTTACCTTCATTTAGTGCTTTTCTTGGGGTGGTTTTCAAACCATTTCTGTTTGGGAAGCAGAGCCTTGATTGCCATTGATAGTCTGGGCCTTGCTAAGTAAGCACAACCTAAGTAAAATATTATGTTTGATAGCTGAGATATTTTTATTGCTGGTTTCTGAATTCTTTCAGTGTGGAAGATCAAAGGAAAATAAAAACTACCTCTTGATTTTGCTTCTCTTACTGGTTTTAAGAATTTGAATATGCTACTCTTGGTGTTACCTGTGATCCTACCTGAACAGAAGAAATAGATGGTTGAGGAGGTTATTGTATTTTGTGATTCTTAAGGTGCTTTTGTAGCAGACAAACTCACTAGTAGGGTTGAGGTATTTCTGGCTGAGAGTTAGGGTTGGTCATCCTGGAGAAGAGAAGGCTTTGGGGAGACCTTAGAGCACCTCCCAGTGCCTGAAGGGGCTCCAAGAGAGTTGGAAAGGGACTTTGGGCAAGGCCCTGGAGTAAGAGGACAAGGAGGAATAGTTTTAAACTAAAAGGGGGTAGATTTATATCAGGTATTAGGAAAAAATCCTTCCCTGTGAGGGTGGGGAGGCTCTGGCACAGGCTGCCCAGAGAAGCTGTGGCTGTCCCCATCCCTGGAAGTGTTCCAGGCCAGGTTGGAAGGGGCTTGGAGCAACCTGGGATGGTGGAAGGTGTCTCTGTCCATGGCAGGGGGAGTTGGCTGTAAGTGATCTTTAAAGTCCTTTCCAACCCAAACCATTCTATGATCGTGAAAAAAGGAGAGATTGAGAGAGTCCAAGCTGGATGTGATGTTTTAATAAAGATATCTGTATCAGATGGTAGTGGTTCCCCAAAGCAAACTGGATAGATACAAGATATTAAATCAGAGGAACCAATATCGCCCTTTTCCCTCTTCTGAACTTTGAAGTTTTCTTTTATCACTGTTATGAAGAGGAAATACTGTTAAGTTCATGGGGGGAAACAGAATTGTTTGTACATCATGAACACAAATGTGGTTTGAGGTTTATATTTTTCCCTCAAAACGACAGCGAGAGGCCTTACAGATGCATCTTTAAAAGCTCAGAAGTTGAGTTACATGCATCCTAAATAGCAGAAAATTACAGAAACAGTAGTGTTATGACTTTATGGCTTTGCCTGAATCAGCTCCAAGCTGACACTGCAGATGCCAGAAGAGACTGATTAGTATGAATATCAACACTGTAGCTGAGATTCTTAAAATATCGAACTGAGGAATTGTCAAAGATAGGGCTGGACAAAATACTGGTGAGATTAAAACAATCATTAGTACTGAAATGCTCAGCTGGGATAAAAGGGGCCATTAGGGTGCAGCATTAGGGTGCAGCTTCCCATGAAGCCTTAATACCTTTTTGTAATTAAGAAGCCATTTGCAAGCTAAATGCTGGGCAGCGTTATTGTAACTCCCACATCATGTCAGTTAAAACATCATTAACATGTTTGATGCACTGTGAGGTAAATCAGAGATAAACTGCTCAGGTCTAACAACATAGTTTTGTCATTTATTCTTTTACAGAGTTTGTGTGTGTGTGTCTATTTCCAGTTCCAGCGCTCCATGGGAACACCGTGTTTTTCCCTGAGTTTCCAGTTCACAGTGGTTTGGACTAAAAGTGGGAGGAAAAGGTTCAGTTCTGGGTCCTGCTATAAGCTTACTCGGTGATCCTGTCAGTCATTTTTTTTCCTCCAATAAGTCTGTTGTTTTTATGTGTGAAAAATAAAAAAAAAATAGTGATTACTATATAAAGAAATTGGAGTATTAGAGGTTAAAAATGTTGTTATTCAGTTATATCCAGATATATATACACACGCATATGCATATGTTATCACCCAAATCATTGAGCTTCACACTTTGACAAAGTGTACATCTGTTTCCTACTGCTTTCAACAAGATACTCTCATTTATTAACATAAGAGGAAATGGAAGCAAATGCATTGCTAGTTTTAGCTTAAAATGTTAATGTGATTCCAAGTTTTCCATGGAACATTACTGGTCAAAATATTGAGGGGGTTTAAAATATGTATATACCCACTGGATATTACAGACAAAACTGGAACAAACATTAACAGAAATTAAACACAGATCTAAAGATCCGTGAGTCCCAAAGGTAGAGATCAATAATAAATTAATAAAACAGTTCAGAAGCATGCAGAGGGATAGTTCTTAAATTGATCTTAAAAAGAAAATCAGGGGTTTCAAGTAGAAAGCAAGAGGAAAAGTGGGCTCAGATGGAGACAGCTGTATTTGGTACTGTATTGCATGTATTTTAATATAATAAATGTAATTGCTGGTCAGCATGATAGAATAGGGATTAAACAGTAGATGTTTCACATGTATAAAAGGATTTCAAAATGCAGCAGTATTTCTTAAGTGTAAGCCTTTCTGGTGGCTTTGGATGGAAGAGGATAACAGTTCAGGAGTCTTGAGCTTGAGATTTATTTCTCCATTTAACTTCTTTGTTAATTAGTTCATTTCACTAACTAGCCATTTATGTGATGGATGATTCCTTAAGCAAATGCAACAACAGGCATGCAAGCTTGGAAATAGTTTTAAGAAGATCTGCCAATATTGCAGTTTGAGGTTTCAGGGATTAGTGATTAGCTGATTAATATGTACATTTATGTTCAAAATGATAACAGCCTGTGGTATTGAAGATGTCTGGAGTTCACTGTTAGCACTTGTTTTTTCAAGCTGGAAAATTGCCTAAAAGGTACCTAACTTAGCATGTTGTCAATAAATAGGTATAAGGCTTTATATATAACTTGAAATGATACATCAATCATAAAATAGTCAATAGTCAAGGGAAGTAGAGGAGACTATAATTGATTCTAAGAAAATATAGAACAGTGCCCAGATTTACTGTAAAAAAAAGTAAAGTAAGTTATTTTCCCTTTTCTCTGTATCCCAAAAAGTGTTTTTAAATCCCTTTGGCTTTAGGGAGTGAAAACCTGGACCCACTGAAGTCAGTGGGAGTGGGAATTTAATTGCTATTAAATTCAGCACAACCAGGATCTCACCTTGGGTTCAGGCTCTGGGAGTTCAGCAGGCAGAAGAAATGAAGGCATTTAGCTCTTGATATATGAAATATATCTTGCTGTGTCAGATTACTGGATTATGGCTGGTTGATGTTAACGAAGACAGGTCAGATCTTTCTGCTGAAAGCCTCCTGATTGCTGTCATTTGAGCCAAACCAAATCACTGTTCCTTACTAGGAACATGGGATTTACAGAGTGTACCTGAGTAGTTGTGATCCCCTGTGAAGTGCATCGGTATGAAAACAGGTATTACACATCAGCACTGATAAAGTTCATGCCTGTAGCTGCTGACAGCCAGAAAAAAGGTGAGTGTGTTAGGGAAGAAAGCAGATCCTGTCCTATTTTCTCTCATAGTCTTTTCTTCAGCACTCCCTGTTGGAGATGTGGGAAGTAGTTTAAGCAAATGCCTTTGGACGCTGCGTGGCATTTCTTGTCACTATAAGGTTTTGAAAACAACATTCTCCCCTTCCTTCCCTTTCAACTGAAAGTATGAAGTGAAATAGGAAATATGTAAGTCCTGAGTAAGGGAGATAGGCAGCCCTGTTCTCAACACACTGGATTTGGGGATGCTGTGGAAGTTTTCTTGCAGACAAGATGTCAGTATGGCTGAGATATTGCGGCAAGAAAAGCTGCAGAAAGGAATTGTGGTTGATCACTTATTCCTAAAAGTCTTGAGTTTCTAAAACACAGCCCTGTGTCAGCCAGGTGTGGGTCAGGGTTCCTGTAGCACTTGTGTCTACAACTGCCTGTCAAACATGCAACTTCAGTCACATCCTGTCCCTGCAGTCCCTAGCATCTCTCTTATTCCAACCACTCCCTTCCCAAACCTGTGTCCCTGCTTTTCTGGCCCATTTCTTGAAACCTGCAGCTCCTCCCCAAACTAGGTGGCAAGAACAGGTAAATGTGAGGCTTGCTGTGTACTCATGCCAAGGTTGCAGTTGCAGTTCTCTGTTATGGAATCATGGAGTGGTTTGGGTTGGGAGGGATTTTAAAACTCATTCCATTCCAACCCCTCTGGTGTGGACACTTCTCACTGGACCAGGCTGCTCAAAGCTCCAGCCAAACTTTTTGTAGCTTTTTGATATCAGCATGGGCTGCTTCCTGTGTTTCCCAGCACTGCCCTATCCTTAACTTCAGGAGCACTCACCTACCCTAGCTACAAGATGAATTGGAGAGACAGAAGGAAGCAGGGAAGGGCTGTGTGCTGAGCACTGGGGAGGATCTTGTTGGTGAAAGAAGTCTGCACATCCTCTTGGTCCACTGCCTTTCTGGTGAGTGTTAGCTGCTGTCACCAAACTGGGGGCTCCTGCTTGTCTGGGAACATCTTTGATTTGATTTCATGTAAGGAACGAAATACACAAATAACAGAGCTGTATGAACTCTATATATACAATTTAGTGCTCTGAGTGAAATGTCCCACAAATAACAGAACAACCGGGGAATCGACAGAGTCCTGCTTCAGTTATGGAATGAGACATTTATTATTGAGTAATGGAAAATAACCATGCAAATAGGATTATCTCTGTTCTGATTAGGGTGAGCATGAAACCTGAGTGAATTTGGTGCTTGGGAAAGGAGTGGAGTTATGCAGAATACTGAGTTCAGTCCCTGCTTTGCTGTTTGCCCTGAGGGTACCCTCCCTGCTTTCAGAGGTGGTGAGGGAAAGAAAAACTACCCAGAAATGGAGTTTGAGGCAGGGTAAACCAGAACTCTGGATAATGCAGTTTGTTAGTTTGCAACTCTGCTTTGCACCATAAACCCTAGAATTAGCATTGCTGCTATTTGAGCTAAACTATGGTAGAAGAAATACCTTCTTTTCCTTGACCTTTCTGGAATTATTGAGATGATTTCCTTTTAAGAACATACAGAAAGAAAGGCTATAAATATGGAAATATTCTTATGAACTAAACATATGTTCTTGAATCTAAAATAAATCAAGAATTCGTTGAACTCTTTAGTGCTTCTGTTGAAAATATCAGATTATTTTGGTCCAGACAAA